>NC_066523.1:2597033-2624533 GCF_024679095.1 Eriocheir sinensis
CAGGCGTGAGGGCGGGCGTGGTGGTGGGCGTGCCGGGCGTTGGGGTGGGCGTGGGTCTCTCCTGTTTGATGGGCGTGGACCCCCGTACCACCCCGCCCTCCGGTGTCCAGATGTCCGGCACACAACACACCTCTGCGGAAAGACGGGGAGAGTTAGCTGGGCAGGTGTGGGCAGGGAAGGACTGTTGGGCGTGTGAGGAATGGCCTGTGTGAAGGGTCTCTGTTGAAGGATAGTTGTTGTCACTGCATGAAGGGCGCACAAGGGAAGTATAGGTGTTTGTTATGTGTGTAAATTAACATCAATGCTTAGTGTACTCTGATGTAGGTGAATGAACAATAAATCGAATAGCATTATGAACATATAGGCTATGAGGCAACAGAGGTTTAGGTATAGGAAACTTAGGAATAGACTAATGATTCTTGATGTAGAGACGAGGAATGTATTATCGTATTTGCTTGAGAACTTAACCTAAACAATACGGGAACAATAGGAGAATATGTTGACTATGAAATATCTAAAGAATTGCTTGTAAACTTTTATCCTTTAGTCTAGAAAACCTTCATAGTATACCCAAGCCCAACAGCTGAACTTATATGCTTACACTTTCTTTAACCTGTGGCATAGGAAACTTAACTAATACACAGAGGAACTCTACCCCGGACAAGATAAGATACGAATTAGTCTTGGACGTGGAATGTCGTCTGTAGTTTTTGTCATGTCTTGTGATGATAATGATGGTGGTGATATGATTAATGGTGATAAGGGGACGAGGACGAGACTGATGATGACGAAGAAAAAAAAGGTATATAAGTAGGTTAGGATTTTAATGATTTTAGAAATTATTGGTAGGCTGATTACAACCACCATCACCACCAAAGCCACCCCCAACCAACGCCCTTAACCCCCAACCACAAACAACGCCACCTCTTCCCCCCTAACCGCCACCACCACCCTCAACCCCCCAACTACAAACAACGCTACCATTTCCTCCATAACAGCCACCACCACTCCACCACCACCCTCAACCATTACCAAAAGCAACGCCCGCTCTCCCCAACCCCCCCACAACCACCACCACCATCATTCTCTTTTAAACTATTGCAAACACCACCGATCTTCATTACCAGTCAATATATAGTACATTTTCCTGTAATATACCTTGAAGAATGATCAGCCCCAATAACTATACGAGCAACAACAACAATAACAATGAGCAATAACAAGGCTAGTGTTGATTGCGTAACTGATAAAACTGTGCCCATCCATTCATTTATTCATTGATCTATTCATTCATTCATTAATTCATTCATTTATTATCCATTTATTACTTCATATTTTGTTTGTCATTAGATGAGAGAGAGAGAGAGAGAGAGAGAGAGAGAGAGAGAGAGAGAGAGAGAGAGAGAGAGAGAGAGAGAGAGAGAGCATCCCATTCTGACCTTTTGCATTGCCTATAAAATTTCTTGTGAACTTCAGCTGAATTTGACTCGCCTGTGTCAGCTGTGTGTGTTTGTGTTTGTGTGTGTGTGTGTGTGTGTGTGTGTGTGTGTGTGTGTGTGTGTGTGTGTGTGTGTGTGTGTGTGTGTGTGTGTGTGTGTGTTTGTGTGTGTGTGTGTGTGTGTGTGTGTGTGTGTGTGTGTGTGTGTGTGTCAATCAGTCAGTCACTCCCTTTGTATGTGTCTGTCGTGTTTGTCAGTCTGTGTTTGTTGGTCTTTGTCTATGTGAATGTCCTCCCCCCCTTTCTCTCTCTCTCTCTCTCTCTCTCTCAATTCCCCCCAAAACTATGGATATCATTTTTATTTTGTTTCTTTGCTCAAAGGTCCATTTTTCTATGCCTTCCCCTTTCGTCAACGTTGTATGTATTTATTTTTTGCATAGTGTATTTCTTTTCCTCAAGTTTTTCCATTTTATGATATCTTTTTTATATATATATATTTTGTCATTGTTTGAGTGTGCGTGTTTGGGTGCGCGCTCCTTTACATCGCTCCTGATGTTCTCCAGCTTGGTGTCCATTATGTGACAACCTCAGACTTGTGTAGCTTTGCCGTGCAAACTTTATTATTTGTTAGTGTTCCTTATTCTGCTGTCTTATGTTCTTCCCTGTTAAAGCTATTCACTTGCTTCTCTGCGTTAATGTGTCAGTTGATATCCAAAGATAGTGCATTTATTTAACATACCTTACATTTAGCCCACACACATTACTTTTTTTGTGTGTGTGGGGGGAGGTTTTTATTGCATTTGCGACTCTTGTATGTTTTTTTCATTAACTCGATGGTTTAATTAGATGATTTACCTTTGTTTTCAGATCGTGAAAAGTAGACCAGGAAGTTCTGCTAAAAATAAATGAAGAAATGAAACTGCATGGGAGACTTTAGCAGATAATGAAAAATGAGATGAAGAAACAAGTAACGAAAAGAGAGGAGAGTTTAGAAATGAAGAATGAAACGAAGTGAAAGGGAAGACATCAAACAAGAGAAAAGAAAGATGACAAACCTAATCCAACAAACAACCCCAAACCACAAGCAAACAACCCAGTACAGCATCACACACCAATAAAGGACTCCTGACCCAACAGTGTGTCCTACGTGTCCTGAATCATCGTTGGGGGTAGCACAGTGTGGGGCGTCTCGTGGGGACCTGCCGCAAGTAGGACGTCCAGGCATATCGTAGGGCAAGGCTTGGTAGGGGATCCTTAACAGAGTGAAGGATACCAGTGAAGGATTCTTTGATAGGAAGGCCCACTTAAGCCGAGGCTCTTACGGTGTCTGGATGGTCTGAACCCCCACTTGTCCTTGACGCGGCGCCCTGTCTCTGTGCTCCCCTCCGTGTCTTAGGAAGGCTGCGTGCTACTGCTGTTACTACCTCTCACTTCTGCTTCTACTTGCACTACCACCACCACCACTGCCACTGCTCTAGTTACCGTGTGAGAGGCATTGTTACGATCACTTCCTCCTGATACTACTAATAAGCGTGGCAGTTTCTCTACGTCCACTGCTACTATTCAACTACTACAACTACTTCATAAAATACCATGACCGCTACCTCTTTCATCATCCTGCTACTAGAAAGCGCTGAAACTCCCTACCACTACTGCTGCTTCTGTTACGTCAGTGTAGTTTGTGAATGGCCCTGCAAGACCCTCCTACTGCAATGCCTGCTCATCAGAACCTGCTAAATATCTGCTCCTCCTACGGCAATTATTACAAGCACCAAGAACCCAACGTGCTAGAATAACCTGCTCATCACAGCCAAGCTACTATTCAACTGCTTCTGCAATTACTAGTAGCACCAAGATCCTGCCCTACTTCTGAAACTACCTGCTTATCCTTACCTGCTTACCTGCTGCATGGCTACTACTACTACTACTACTACTACCGCTACTGCTATTATCTCCAACCCCTGTCTCCTGGTCTACTGCTTCAACGCGTCTGCCTGGCTCTAGACCGCACAATCACAATGCTTCCCTTCGCAGTCCTCACCTGCATGCCCGGCCACTCACGGTAAGGTAGGTGTTGCCTGATTCTCTTATTATTATGTTTGATTGTCATGCTTCCTTTTTGAGTTGTTGATGGTTGTGCTTAATTTTTTGTATTATTGTGGTGTTTCTGATCGTTATTATTATTATTATTATTATTATTATTATTATTATTATTATATTGATTATATTGATTATTTTTCTCTTTTTCAGTAACTTTATCTAGCACGCCGCCCTGAATCAAAAGGTACTACTACTAAAAATGATGAAAACAGTGATGATAATAATAGTAATAATAATAATAATAATAATAATAATAATAATAATAATAATAATAATAATAATAAGACAAGTAACTGATAACAATGACACTACAAGAAGAAATTCCGGTGTGTGTTAACCTGCGGGCGTGTCTTTCCTCCATCCCATCGCTGCGAGTGTGTGGGGGGCGGCGGGGGGGCGGTGGGGGGCAGCGGCGGCACACTTTCATTTTACTGTTATGGCCCTTAACACCTCTTCCCCCCAGGCTGTGACCGCCGCGGCCACTTACTCCCCTTTCAGGCCGGGAGGTTCTCCAGCACGGACTACGATTCTGTTGCTGGTCGGAGGTTCGAGCCTCGGCCTTTGCATTACTTAGAGGGAAACATTGGTCTTTCGCTGTAGGGTTTTGCTACAAAGACGGTTATAGGCCATGCTGTAGGTGCTTCGTGATCCTCTGCAATAAGCTTTAAGGAGTCTCTTGCAGCAGGTTGTTATGATTATGGGAGAGCTGAGGAGGGCGCGGCGACTCCTCCGCCAGACAAGGAGCGGCCCTATTACGAGAGCTGAAAAGGATATTATTACAGTAGAGCGATGCAAGCCTGTTATGGGAAGTCCTGTGATCCTCGTACAGGCAGACTGGCTAACAAGGAGTGTGGGCGATAGATTTGTAGACAGGAACACACACACACACACACACACGCACACACGCACACGCAGACACAGAACAATGCAACTCGTTTATATATATTTTCATTTATCTTGAGGTGTGTTGCTGAGATATTTTGCTGACATTATAAATTGCCAATAACATCAGTTTAAAGACACACATGATTTTAAGGGCATGGAAACACAATACGCCTATACTGGAAGATTTTATTTCTTTATAGGAGAAGAGATTAGGAATTGTTCTAAGACTATTACAAAAATGGATTGGAGAACTTGAAATTAACAACAGATGGTGCAATATGGGACGTGTTTGGCGTCATTAGCTCATTATTTTTTTTAATGTGTGTTTAGAGGTTGATAAGGATAATAAAGAGAACATATGTGGTAGGATAATGATAGTCATGATGATGATGATGATGACGATGTGGAGGAGGAGGAGGAGGAGGGAGGGTTAAAGATTCTTCGTTGGAGTCTTAGTAGGAATCGAAGTCGTAGTTCTCGTCGTTGTCATTGGAGGAGGAGGAGGAGGAGGAGGAGGAGGCGGCTTAACGTACCTATGCTATAGATACTGAAAAAAAAAAGAAGAGTAAGAAGAGGGATTGTTCGTTTATCATTCAGTCGATCAAGTCTTCCATTTTCTTCCTCAGGGGAATATCCATGACAAAAGGGTATCTCGCTTATCTCCTTTCCTCCCTTCCTCCCTTCTCTCCTCCACTCCTCCCTCCCCCCTACTCTCCTTTCCCTTCCCTTCTTTCAATCTCTCCGTCCCCTCCCCTCTCCCTCCCTCCACTTGCATCTCTTTCTCTCCTCTCCTCTCCCTTCTCTCCTCTCCTCTCCCTCCTCTCCCCTCTTTGCCTCCCTCCCGTTCTTACCTTATCTCCGTTCCCTTCCCTCTCCCTTCCTCCTTCCCTTCCTCCTTTCTCTCTTTCCTTCTCTCTCCTTTATCAGTTCCCTCTCCTTCATCCTTTCACCTTTTGTCATCCTTATCTCATTCTCCTCCCATTCAGTCCTCCATACTCTCTCTCTCTCTCTCTCTCTCTCTCTCTCAATATCTTTCCTTTTTCATTTCTTTTGTCCTCATTTTCCTTACTGTTTTATTATTCCCTTTTTTATTCGTTTATACTTTCTTTTTTGTCTGTCTGTGATCAACCTCTCTCCTTGTTCTTTTATTTTATTTTCTGTTATGGTGCTTTTCTTCAGTTTTCTCGTTTTCCGTCTCTCTCTCTCTCTCTCTCTCTCTCTCTCTCTCTCTCTCTCTCTCTCTCTCTCTCTCTCTCACTCTCTCTCTCTCTCTCTCTCTCTCTCTCTCTCTCTCTCTCTCTCTCTCTCTCTCTCTCTCTCTCTCTCTCTCTCTCTCTCTCTCTCTCTCGTGAAATATGAATGAGAAACACTCCATTCTAACCCATTAAATATTGACGCCAGATACGCATTGTAGATTACATACATTAGTTGCATTGTTTTCGTAGGAGCAGGATGAGGAGCAGGAGCAGGATAAAATAACATAACCCACTGACTTGCACTTCACATTCTTACCTTTCATCATGCAAATCATCTAATTAGTTCTTAATAAATTTCGTTTGTACTTATCCTTGGAGTCCTTCCTCACCTGCTTTGGCCTACTTTCACAAGCCGTCCAACAAGTCTATCTAGTCTTGTCTAATGTAGAGAGAAGGTATAAACGAGGTCAAGGGCAACAGGTGATGTCTAATGTCACAGGTGAAGGTCATGGGTAGTATTTGATGCGTGGCGGTACCCAATGAATGCTGTGATGACAGTGGCGGTGGTTGTGAAGAAGGGAGAGAAGATGGAAAACAAAGCCCTGAGTCTGAGTATGGTGTATGGATATGGTAATGCGGTGAGAATGAGGAGATGGGAGAGAACTGGGGAGTGGTTATAGAGTTGATGAGGGAGAGAACATTAGTGTGAGAAAGGTGGTATGAAAGGAGAGGAAATGGGAGAGTAGGGAGGCAGGAAGAGGAGCCAGCGTGTAATGCTTTTAAGAGAGTTAGGGAGAAAATCTTACACTCGTGCAATGGAAGAGAGGGTGGAAACGGATGTCCAGACAGACAGACAGGGAAGATTAGGAAGACACTGGGAGAGGTAGAGAAAAGAGGACGGAGTGAAGGAAAGACAGAACGGGGTGCATGTATAAATTGATGAGAGAGAGAGAGAGAGAGAGAGAGAGAGAGAGAGAGAGAGAGAGAGAGAGAGAGAGAGAGAGAGAGAGAGAGAGAGAGAGCGCATGGTGAAAGTTTAATGTCATGGCCAGTTTAAAAGACGAGAGTTAAAGGGACGCGACAATATTTAAAAGGACATGAGGACATTTCGAATTGAGGACAGCTAAAAGGGATGAGTACATAGAATAAAAAGTGACATGAGACCAGTTGAGCTAAAGTGACATGACGGCAATAAAACAGACATAAGGAAAGTTAAAAATAAGCGTTAGGGACATCGTCATTTTCAGCTTTATTAGTCCGCTATATGTCAAAGGCCTTTCCTAACGTGTCCCACCTCTCTGATGGTGTACTGCATCATTCTCCGGCAAATGTTCTAACTCCCTCTTTCTCCAACTAGTCATTTGTCTTTTTTGACTTCCGCAATTGTCACATTTACTTTGGCTTTTCAGCTGATAAAGTCTACGCATTTGACCTGCCCATGTTCATATGAAGTTTAAAATCGATATTGAAGTGACAACTTTTTGAACCGTGTGATAGACCTGGCAAGATAAATATGTCTTCAGTGAGTGTGGCAGCAAATCAATTTATTACTCTGATTACCAAAAGTGCCTCAACTCATTCCTATCATCTTTCTGGTTTCTTCCTCCTATGGACTGGCAAAACATTTACTATATTGTCCGAGATATGTGTATAGCTCTACTTTGAAGTGCTTCGTTCCTGATTATTTTATGTTGTCCTGCCAACTAATTCAACATTACCTTCATTTTCTTCATTCTGCAGCTCCTCGATTACTCATGATCACTTAGTAAGACTATATCATCGGTTAATCTATGGCTGTTAACATACTCCCCGTCTATATCATCTGCTAATCTATGGCTGTTAACATACTCCCCGTCTATCTTGATTACTATGTTCTACCACTAAATTTTAGAGATACCTCAAAAAAAATATCTGTTCTCGTGGAGTTTAATGGTTGCCATGCTGTCTCTTTTGGTATCTTCCAGCATCATCTTGCAGGGTTCATCCTCCCCCTGTCTACTTTGCTGCTAGAGTTAAAACCGAGTCAAATATTTTCTCATCATCTATTAAACTAATTAATGCTATTTAATGTTTTCTGGTGATTTTTTGACATCTTGGTGGATGATTTGGATGTGATCACTTGTTAAAAGCAGGACAATTAATGGGACAAGAGGATAGTTAAGGGACATATGGACAGTTAATGGACATATGAGCAGATAAATGAACACATGGAGAGTTAAAAGATATGAGGAGAGTTAAAGGATATGAGAATAGTGGAAAAGAACACACGAAAATAGTTAAATTGACATAAGGACAGGTAGAAAGATGACAATTATTGATCACGGGGACAGTAATAGAGAAGACAGACAGACAGACAGCAAGGAATTCAGGAAAAGGAGGAGAAATGCAGGAGCGGGGTGGGACATGATGACAGGTAAAGAAAGGACGCGGAACAGGTAAGAAAGAACGGGATAGAGAGGGGGGTCAGGAGGGGGGGGGCGTCTTAGTAATAGAACGTGTTAGGTGGCGTGATCTTGGACCGTTTGGGGCAATGAGACACTCAGGATCAATGCTCGTGTGTGTGTGTGTGTGTGTGTGTGTGTGTGTGTGTGTGTGTGTGTGTGTGTGTGTGTGTTTCTTAATTCTACAAGTTCATAAGGATCAACAAGCGTGCATCAGAAAAAGTCCCACATTGGAATAATTTATATATATAATTTGAGAAGTAACATCGAGTATGTACATTCTATGAGGTATAATAATTATGATTGAAGCGGAAATACAATACTGACTATATATTGCCTTCGTAAACAGGTAACAATACAGTTAACGATAGTATACTGATGATAACAATAACACAACAACAATACATAGTGATGAAAAATAATAATACTAATAACAATGAAAGTTAATTGATTGACATCCTTCCTGAAAACTAAAAGGGAATTAACAAAGAAGTAAAGAAATCAATGAGAAAGTGAGGTGAAAGAGACGTATTGATAATTTTCACAGGTGAGGGAAACACGAATGAGGGGAAGTTTGAAGAGGAGGAGGAAGAGGAATAGAAATAGGAGGAGGAGGAGGAGGTGGAGGTGGAAGAGTGGGTAGAAGGGGACGTGTGGAGAAGATGAGGGAGAAGATAAAAAAAGGGCAATAGGAGGAGATGGAAGAGAACAAAACAGGGAAGGAGAAGAAGGAGAATTATAAGAAAGAAAAGTGTGGAGGAGATCGATTAGTACAAGAAAGGGAGAAGAAGGAGGAGGAGGAGGAGGAGGAGGAGGAGGAGGAGGAGGAGGAGGAGGAGGAGGAGGCAGGTACCCCCCAAAACAATAAAAAATAGTAATAATAAAAAAAATAATAGTAATAATAATAACAACAGTGATGAGGGTAACAACAACACTTAAAGGGTAAGATTTATGTACTGGAGGTAAGATCACAGACGGGTACGCGGGAAGGGCAGCGGGGGGGGGGGGGGGGGTTTAGAGGGGCGACGTGGCGAGGGGATTTATTGCAGATTATTTAGTCAGATTTCTTTGTGAGCTTCCAAGAAAATGTTAAGAGGTCCACCTGAGTTATATAAAGAATCTCTGATATGTGAAAATATTAAAAATGGTGTGTGTGTGTGTGTGTGTGTGTGTGTGTGTGTGTGTGTGTGTGTGTGTGTGTGTGGTGTAGGTGTTTATATTTTTCATTCTAGGAACCTTCTTAGAAAAGTGAGTGAAAGAGTGAACAAATCAGTAGCGTGGACCACTTCAGTTAATCAAAAATGACTTATTTAATTATTTTCTGTAGTCAAAACTAGATTGTAATAGTTTCCTCAACAGTTTTACATCAAGAAGGTTCATATCTTTGCTGTTACTTATATAAACAACGATGACTGGAGGGTCTGTTACTTACATCCAATAATACTTTGCTGATGACCTCTGATAATATTTTGATAACTTTGTAATGACCTATGACTCAAGCCCCGCCTCGCCCGTCACCCCCTCGTCGGGTATAAACACCTTGTAAGGGACTCAGACAGGGGATTGGATTCTACACTCTGGGATTGAAAAGGGTTGTAATATTGAAAACAAGTGAAAGTATGCACGTGTATGTGTGGTAATGTGAGCGTGTGTACGTCTCCACACACCACATACACATAGACACACACACATACACACACACGTGCACACACTTCGTTATGTACACACACTATAGATCTGTACACAGCTCATAGTATCGCGGCAGTGAGCGAGGAAGGAGACGTGGGTGTGCTCAGGAGTCTTCGTTAAACCCTTCAGTACGTCGATAGAGTCATGGAGTGATGGATAAACTAACGCTTTTCATGATAATTACCTTTTGCTCGATATAGTTTTGATAATGATATAAAGCTTGTATGATTATCTCTCAACATCAATTATTATTATAACGTAACATTTTAATCAACTCGTTTCTTCTTCACTAAACTACAGAACAACTTAACAAATACAACAAACTTTCCTTCGTTTTAACTAACATTCAACCTGGCAGCGCTGTTTGGGTGGAGGAGCGATATGATTATAATAACAATAATCCTACTAGTATATTTCAACTCATTCCGTTTGTGCAGGTGTGTGTGTGTGTGTGTGTGTGTGTGTGTGTGTGTGTGTTTGAGTGTCTGAGAGAGAGAGGAAAAACAAAAGGGTTGGTATAAGGAGAAAATGTTGAAAGGTCGGAAAAGAAAAGGAATCTGAATGGAAGGATGAACCGAGGGAGGGAGAGAGGGATTACAGGATGCAGCATTGGATCAAGAGAAGTGGAGTGGATGGAAGGAGTGTTAACAGGAGAATATACCAGTGACTGAAACAGAGAAAGGGAAGGAGAGAGGATGGGTTGAGTATTGGAGGAAAAAGAAGAAAAAAAATGGAAGAAGGAAATGGAGTGGAGGGGGTATGAGTAGAACACTGGCGATAAAGTAATGAAAAGTGCAATAAGGAAAAGTTGGAGAGAGAGAAGGAGTGGGAGAGGAGAGGGTTAGAGTGTTTTGTTTACGTTAGCTTGTTAAAACTAACTATACACACCCTTTCCATGTTTGTTGTTCATACACTTTGTTCATGGCTGGCTGAGTGACTGGCTGACTGAATGACTGGCTGACTTAGTAATTTTGTGACTCTAAAGACTTCCATTATCACCATCATCATCACGAATATCATCATCATCATCATCACCATCGTCATTTTCATTACCGTTATCATCATCATTGTCAGCCTCATTATCATACGTTTTTTCTTGTCATTTCTTTACTCTTTTTACTTTAGTTTTCGTTGTATTGGAACATATAAGGACATAAGGAGGAGGAGGACTGTGTGGAGGAATACGAGGAGGATAGGAAGTAGGATTTGGTATATGTCTACTAAGAGTGATTAGGATTATGAGGATGAGGAGTTTGATTCCCGTTTTCTTTCCTTATAATCAACTGTGACGGGGGAAACTTTTAGCGTGTTCTTCAACGTTTATTTCTCCTTTGTCTTTGTGTAGTCGGGTCCCAGGAAGTTTCTGACCTAGTTTTAACCTCCCTCTTTTTTCTTGCATTTTACTCTTTTTTTTATAACTACTGGTAAACTAGTGTAAAAGGCCTTGTGTTATTTGTGTGTTTATGTTCTGTATGTCTAGTCTATGGATGTCTTTCTCTCCCTTCCTTCATTCCTACGTTTTTTCTTGTATGTAGAATGGTATGTCTGTCGTTCTCTCTTCCTCTTCGTGTAAATGTATCTATCTGTATGTCTTTGTCTTTCCCATCACTATATCTTTGACTTGTATCCTTTATATTTGAGTTTCATGTAGTTCTCTCTATTATTAATTTTCCTTAACCTACTCGCTCCCTCCTGCTTTCCCTTCTTCGTTCGTTCCTTCCTTCCTTCTGCCGCGGCCCCTCAATCACTCTTAGGAAAGTGTGCGTGAGGCAGGTCGGTCCTCCTCCTCCTCCTCCTCCTCCTTCTCTTTCCATGGACGTTTTAACACCATTATAGCCACAACCACCACCACTATTACCGCCACCACCATCATCACCACCATCACTTCCGCCATCGGTCAACATCGTTTTCCACATCACGGCAACCTGTCACTACCATTCATGCGGGTTTAACATCGAACATCACCATCAACAACAAATTGAATATACTACTGATAAAGGTAATACTTTCATAAACACCTATTAAGTCTTAGTCCTATGTATATGGCACTCTCCTGATATATTTCGAGTAGTAGTAGTAGTAGTAATAATAATAATAATAATAAATTTAATAAATTCTAATTCATGGTAGCAGATACATCACATGCGAGCCACATAATAGGAGAGTGGCCAACTTGATCACAGGCGGCATGTTGTTAGGTAAGTTAGGGGCATACTTTATAGCTGCGCGTTGCCTTGGTGCACATCTCCGTTTTACTAGCCCTTGAGCCTGTGGTGGAAAGAATCCATTACCCCAATACACGAAAGCCAGGAACCTTCTTAGACGGGGTCAGTGTGACATCCGAGGTACCAGAGTTTACCTTTCCCAAGTTTGCCCAGGTGCCCATACATCAACCTGCCCGAAAGATAGAATGAAGACCTGGGTGACCTGCATACCGACTGCCTTGCCCGGATTCGAACCCGGGCCCGCTGATTCGTAGCTAGGCACGTTAACCACTAGACCACGGAATGAAGTTGGCGAGACTCTCCTATTCTGTGGCCCTGCATCATATTATTGGCTTATGCGACTAGCTGATTGAAATGCAAGGGACAGTTTCTTCTTCCCCTCTTTGTATCACCTCTGGCTTTCCTTTCTCATGTTCAAACTTCTCAAGGAAAATACTCACTAGGTAACACTTACATACTTACCAAAGGATGACTCACCACCACAACTTACCACCACTGCCTTCAAAACAACAAGAACAACAACCCTTCGCAACATAAGACTTTTAACAACACTCCGTCACCTCAACACACACAAGACATCGAGCGTAAAGGATCAATTCATTATATTTTTACATCCACAGAGCAACAACGGCGGTAATGATAAGAGCAATAATTATAAGAGTAAGTAATAGTAATGTTAATTATATTCGTAACTAATGGTAATAACAACAATAAGGGTCATATTTTATTTGTAGTAACGCGTAAATTTGTCTATTGTTCGTTTTTTTTTTTGATAGCCGGTATTTTTAAACACACACACACACACACACACACACACACACACACACACACACACTTTGATATGCACAGTCGTTGCCCCACCCTAAAAAAAGTTCCGTTTCCTCTTCGAATCCCACTGTGCTGGTTCGTTCCCTTTGACGCATGACACAACGAAGCAGTAGAACGTGATAGTGTTGTTATTATGCTTGTTTTTTTCTTTTTTTGTCGTTGTTTTCGATTTCGACATGGAAGACTTCGCTCCTATTGCTTTGGGTTAGATGTTTATTCATTCAATAATTAATTTATTTTTTATTGACTATTTTTTTCTTTGTTTCGTTCTTCTCATTCTCTTATTCTCTTTCTTTTTATTAATTTATTCATTTATTGCTTCAGCTGTTCCATTATTCAAACTTTATCGCTATCGTTCTTTCTTTTCATTCTCTTTTCTTTCTCTCATTTTTTTATTCTTTTATTCCTTGACCTGCTTCATTATTCCAACCACGTATTTTCGCTCTCATTCTGGACCGCAAAGTTTCATCGCGTGGACCATTCATTTTCGTGACTTTCAGAACACTTTGGGCCATGAATCAAAACTTCTCGTCTCCGCAGAGCTGGTGGCCCACGAAGCGTCACGCCGACCAGCTCACCGAACGTTACTCTCGCCGAAGACGGGTAAAGGCTTTTAGCGGAGGGGTGTCCATCCAGGATCATTCCTAAGAGGGTTAGAGGAGGTGGTGGGTAGGAGCAGGTAGAAAGGAAAAGGGTTGATGGGGGGAACGGAGGGATGATGGGTTGTTTGGTAAATGGGACTAAGGGATTAGGGTAGATAGGGGATAAGATGCTGAGAGCGGATTGGAGGGAGGAGTGGAAACGAAAGAGTGGATGTGTAGAGAAAAAAAAAGTGTTGGATTGAGGAGTGTGAGATGGGGTGTTTAGTTTATGAGGGACTGAAGGAAAGGAGAGGAAAAAGAAGTACTGGTAAGTGCGGAAAAGAGAGCAAGGGATGAAGGAAAGTGAGAATAAGGTGTTTAGAAAAGAAGAGGAGGAAGCAGGAGGGGCACAAAAAATGGAAGGGTAGTTGAGTGAATGGAAGGAAAGTAAAGATAGAGCTAATGAGTAAGGAAGAGGGTGGCAGAGAAAATGGAAGGATAATTGAGTGAAAAAGAAAACGTAGAGATTGAGGTAATAAGTAAAAATGAAAGAGAAAGGTTAGATGATAGATGTAGGACGATCAGTTGAGAAAAGAGATGGAGGGATTAGAATGGACGTGAAGTAGTGACAGTAGATAGACCCCAGGAAAGATGTCTGCTAGATGAGTGGTGAGGAAGACGAAGGAGAGGAAGTTAGTAGTCACGGTAGGTAGACCAAGAAGAGATGACTGGTTGGTGAATGAACGCTGAGGGGGAGGAAGGAGGAGAGGGAGTGAAAGGGAGGTTGCAATACTTTTAGGCAAGTTTGGGGTCTTGGTGCAAGTTCGGGTGGGGCAAACGTTGCCTCAAATTGGGTTCCCTAACTTTTTAAGGCAATTGCGAGGGTGAGCCGGAGTCTGTGAGGGTGTAGAGACGACGCTAGTTAGTGTTTTGTTTGTCGTAAGTGCACGTAATGAAAATCTCGGCCTGGGTGTATGTGTTACTTGAGTGTTTTGTTGTTAGTTAATAATTAAAACTGTCGCTAGTAAACATTATGAAAACCTCAGCCTGTCTGTCTCATTAGTATTTTTTATGTTTTGTCCACAGTAAATGATGGAAATTTTACCTTCGAAGGACCACTCGGAGGAATCTTATCAGAGCTTTATAGGATTGTTTGGTGTTGGTAAATATGATTATAAATTCAGCTTAGACGAAGAAGTCACGTGTCGTTCAAAGTTAATTTAATTTCGTCTTTACTTATTGATTAAAATTTTATGTACTTTTGGCTACTTGCAAGAATCCTTAAATATCATGATTTTATATTTTGCTCTTAGTACATGTAACGCAAATATCAGTTTAGGAGTAAAGAGAGGATGAAAGACTGAGGGTCAGGGGAGGAAGACAAGGCGACTCACTCTCACCTGAATTTTCCTTTCAGAGCGCGTCTCTTGGGTAACTCGTGCATATCATCTCGGCCGTCGGTGCTTCTGCGAATCGTCTCTTTAGATTGGTTTCCGAGAAGTATCTTAATGAGTTGTGATTATTTAACATTTTTTAACGTATCTGATACTAAAGTAAACTGATATTTTTTTTTCAGATTTAATTAACTACGAGTATCTGTGAGCAAAGATGAGATCCGTGCAGTTCCATTAGGAAAAAGCTGTAGCATGGCGCAATGTTTGGATATTAAAGAAAAAAAAACTTATCGTGGTGTTTCTTTACCAGCGCAGGATTTTGACTCTTTCAGGAGGTGGAGTATATACTTCAAACTTGCAGTGATTCTGAATTGCTCACCGTGACGTGGTTTGTGCGTGTCTGTGTGGACAAACTCCTAAGTCTCTTCGCAGTACGCTATAGCTACCTGCTCGTAGAAGATATAGCCACAACAACATACAAACAAACATTTTCTTTTTCCCTTGCCTCGCCCGAACCAGCATCAGTGTGGAACTCGAAGCGGCGGTGATGGGATGACCGCGTAACACCACCCGACACCTGCTCAACCCGTTTGATTAATCCCTGCCTCGCCCTGCTTGCTCTGTTCAACACCTGCCCCCATAGAGCTCATTAAATTGTCACTCTCAATCTCAATCAACATCCATCTTACCTGCATTTGTACGGCATATACTCTTAATTAAATACCTATTCCTTGTACATGCTCTGTCTTCGTTTTTGTCGCTATGTCCACGAGTATATATAACTTCTTGCTTGCCTTCTCAATCCCTTACCTATATATTTGTCTCTAGCTCAGACTCTTAATGAAATACCTGCCTTTGTACATGATGTGTTGCTTTCTGACTAGTATTTTCCTTCTTATTTCTGCATTCACCATTTCTCTTCATTTGCTATCTCTCTTTTAGCTATACATTTATTTTTGTACCTCACACTTTTAACTCAGTGCCTGCCTTTGTATATGATCCTTTGCTAACTGCCTCATCCATTTGACTTGCCCTGACTTTCATACCCGTCTTTGTACAAGCTCTTATGCAATTTGTGACTTGTTTTCTGTCTATCATTTTACCTCACTTGTATTTCGTCAACCGTCTCTGTATGTTACCTAAGATTTATTTTTTATCATGCTTTGTTAGTCTCGAATTTGTGCCTGTGTCTATCTTTCCCTCTCATTGTGTCTCCCTCCCAACCATTAATTAATCGATGCTTTTTTTTTGTACTTGAGGTGCTGGGAGTGAAACAGCGACATCTTTCAACTATGTCCTGTAGTCTCCCCTTTTTAACCTTCTTTATCTTCCAGTCTTTCTTTTTGCTTTCTGCCAACCCGCCTGTCTCCATCTCTCACTAATTCTTCAGTTCGCTTTTCAACTTGGCTCCGTATTATGACTTACCGGGCTCACTGACTTCCTTACTGACTAACTCACTCCCTGACTGGCATGCTGAAATGGATGATCAAGTGACTAAATAACTTTTGAGATTTTGACCCATATTCTCAAACATTTCGGAGCATACACACTCGCATTTGATCAGGCTTTCGTAGAGGTTGCTGTTGGTATTTACATGGGTAGTTTTATGAGCCTGGTGATGGTGTGACAAGGCTTCTGCACTATAGATGTGAAAAACGCTCATGAAAACCCGCCTGATCTCCGTTGTGGCCTTTGAAAACATATGTTGTGTGAACCGAAATCGTCTGAAAGGTTTCGTTTAGTCGGCGCAACATCTGTGGTCATATGCCGGGAAATTGTCTGAGAAAACGGCCTTTGTTCACACTTAACACTCTCTCTCACACACACATTCAATGACAGACTTGACTCATTCACAGACATTCACGACTCCTATTTCTTGTACAGTCACATCCACTTAGGAATCTTAGTTTTGGCTGACTCACTGAGGTTAACTGACTGACTGACTGAGTGGTTGACTATATGACTGAGTAAATGACTAGCTATTTAGGGGTTGGTTAATACGGATTCGAAACATTTACATAACGAACCTGAACCACACGAAGCAATGCGTTATTTCACTTTGGTAACGAAACAGCCTACACGTTTGAGACCTATTTTTTCACTACTTTCTTATATAATCACATGATGCAAGACGATCATCATTATAATCATCATCATCATTATCATTATTAAAGTCTTAGGCAGTTTCAGTCTCAGCACGTTTTAATTCGGTTTCCTTCGAGGTGTTGGGTTCGGAGGTTCAGAGGTTCTTTGGTTCTTAGCGGGACTATAAATGATTGGGTTTGAATCTGCGCATCTATAGTGAAGAGTTTCGTCCTTACCCTAGGAACAAAAGCTAAATTATTATCTATGATATAGACTATGTAACGTTTCTAGCTATTGAGTCAAGTATTTTGTATTAGTATTTTGTATAGTTTCGGTTTCGTTATATGTAGGTAGGCTAAACTATTACTGGCAAGGCTATGAGACCCCGCTGCTTGCTGTGTGTGTGTGTGTGTGTGTGTGTGTGTTCAGACATGTGGCCGCTTTGCACTTTACCGATGGTTTTGTGGGTTGGCACTATTTTGACTGTCTGTTTGTTTGTGTGTTTATTCAGTTATGTGACCACTTTGCACTCTGTTGATGGCTTTGTCGATTGGCACTATAATGTGTGTGTATGCGTGTGTGCATGTGTGCGTACATGTGACTGTTTTGCACTGCGTCGGTGGGCTGCTGGTGGTTGGCACTAGAGGAGAGCGTCGAGCCAGGCTTCGAGGCCCGCGGCGGCGAGGCTGTGCTGCCCCAGCAAGTCCCCGCTCCAGGCCGTGCTAGCGCGAGGCCGTCGCTATAACGAGGACGAGAAGTCGAGCTGCTCGCCGGAGTCGTGCTGGAAGAGGCCGTGCTTCTCCTTGAGATGGCTCTTGCGCTTGTCCGGCCGGGAGAACTCCTTGCCGCACACCGGGCACGGGAAGCGCTTGGGGCGGCCCTCGTGGTACAGGTAGGCGTGCCGCTGGAACGAGTACGAGGTCTTGAACGTCTTGGGGATCTGGATGCGCTCGCACTCGCTGCACTTGTACACGCCGTCCTCGAGGCGGCCGTAGCGCATGAGGTCGAGGCCGCGCACCTTGATGCCCATCTGCACGCCCGAGGCCGCCTCCTCCACGGACATCACGGCGGGCTCCGGCAGGTCAATGCTGACGCCGGACCCGCCCCCGCCCCCCATGCCCATAACGCCCCCGAGCCCCAGGCCGCCGCCCACCCCCAGGCCAGGTGGCACCCCCATCCCGGGCTGAAGTAGGGACACCCCTGGGGGGAGCACCATGGAGCTGGACGTGGGCGGCATCAGCGGGGGCGGCAGGGGGTGGAGCGGGTCTATTCCTGGGCCACACAGACCCTCGCCCACACACGCCCCTTCATGGGCCGCCAGCGGGAGGGTGTCGGCGGAGCGACCTCGGCGCGGCTCCCTGCCACACGAGGCACGGCTGTGCTCGCGGCGTGTCGGCGGTGACCTGGAGACCTCCCTGGGGTGACACGCCCTGCCGCGCCACTCTGTGTAGGAGAAGACTGGTCAAGGCGGCCCCCGGGAGGCGGCCGCCTTGGGGAAGGAAAGAGGAAACCTGCAGAAATGGTGATTAGCAACAAGGACAGCATTGGCTCCTCCTTTGTTGGAGGGAGACAGACCTAACTTTATTATAGCTAACGGTGGAGTGCCTGGAATAGAGCGGCGGTGTAGTGTTATGGGCGGTGCTGCGGGTGCTGGAAGGGAAGAAGGTGTGAGGGAGGTACGGATGGAGTGAAGGCGTTAGAGAATGTAGAGAGAAGGAAACCGATGTAGAATGTCATATCTGAAATAATGAAGTCTGCCATATTACTTTACAAAACCCCGTCCACCCCAACCCCAGACACCAGCCCCAGACGAACCCAGACCCTTCCAAGCAACACCAACCCCACCAACAGCCCCCATATAGCTCAAACCCCAACTTAAACCCCTATCAAGGAGCCCCAAGCAAACTATAACCCCAACAGGTAGACCCCAAAGAAATTATGACCTCACAAAGCATCTCAGTTCAATTCAGATTCATGCACACATCCCCATCCCATACCAGCCCCATGCAGTCAGTCTCCAACCTCCCCCAGAGCCTTACCAGAAGTTCCAACCCCACCTAAACGCATACTCTTAACCCCAACCCCAGCAATACCCCAATAACGAGTCCCAACCTAACCTATACACCAGCAAGGAGTTCCAACCTCACTCGTACCTCAAGAACCGCCCCAATCTGACCAATGCCCTTGCAAATCCCCATAATGTCTCTGGAATCGATCATTATTGAGCAAGACATAGACACTGCAGTTTAGTAGTTAGCAAAACCACTCAAATGGAGAGGTATTGAAGGCAACCCGATAATCGAGGCGAACAACAACAACAACAAAAAATGAATAACAGCATCAATGTAAAATGGATGAGGAGTGAAATAACGAGAACGTCCACCCTCAATGGGGATCTGGAAGTGCTATTAGAGGGAAGCCTAAGGATCAGGGGAGTGTTGGAGGGCTGGACGTGGCTGGAAGGGGAGAGGGAGAGGGGGAAAAAAGAGGCGGAGGATTTTAGTCGCAGGGGAAGAGAAAAGGGAGGAGGACGACAAAGGCTGTATGGAGAAGGGTAAGGGTAAGGAAAGGGAGGTATTGTTAAGGGTGGACGGGAGGGAAGAAAGGGTGGGTCTGAATAGAGATGGAGAGCGTAATGGTACGGTAATGGTAATGATTTGCGTACAATGATGAAGGATGGGAAGGCAAAAAAGGGAACGATACAGACATGATTACTAGCAAGCTTATTCTTTTAACTGATGTGTTGGTGGCATGAGTGAGTCGTTCATAAGGACACACACACACACACACACACACACACAGCAGTAGTCATATGTGTCATTAAAGGAGGAAGAGGAGGAAGTAATGACAACCAAACAGTCTTTCCTTCACTTGTGTTGTTACCTTAAATTTTTCTCGCATAGTTATGGCTAGAAAGTTTGTTTTTTTGTAAATATTTCTATAACTTTGTTCCCTTTATTTCTGCCTGAGCATTTGCACTGTATAAGTTGGAAGAAGCATATTTATGTGAGTTTGTTTGAATGTGAGTGTATGGATTTTGTGTGTTTTGTGTATGTTTGGTCAGAAGATTCGTGCTCTGTAGACAGGAACTTGAAAATTTGGGCTGTTCATATTGTATTTATCTTTTTTAATTAACAAGATATTTTAGTTATTTCTGTCCAATAGTAATTTATAAGTTTTGAAAAGCCTGAAGTCAGTTTCACGGTGATTCCAGTTAACGTCGACTGCCAGGGTACTTTTGAGCCCTGAACGAGCCACTGGCTGCACCGGACGATCAATAAGGTGCGCTCGCAGTACCTCCATGAGCCCGGCGCCTTGCTGGCTGGCGTGCCGCACGGATTGGGTAGAGCAAGGGCGTGAAGCGAGTCAAAGAGGAAGTGGGGTGAACTCAGTTATGTGACTTTGAAGGGACCAAATAAAAGAGACGGGAAGGGCCACGGTCGGGGTTTTCAGGGCGTGATTAAACCTGAGGAAACTATGCACAAGGAACCCAGTAATACCGAGAGAGGAAAGAAAGGAATCACCGCAGTAGTTTCAAAGTAGCAACCGTCTTTTATGCTAACGCCCACAGGCACAAGCAAAATTAGGGAACCCAGCAGCGGCTCTTATGAAGGAAGAAATTTTCAACTCGCTGAGAATTGGCTAATCAAAGATGTACGAAATAGCGCGGTAGCAGCTCCTCCTTTTCCAACATTGGGGTAATTAAGGAATACAAAGAGGCTGCATTTTGTTGCGGTCGCCCAATTGAATATTTTTGAGTATGTGGTTATAAAAGTAATACTCTAAACTGAGGCAAGATAAGACCGCTGCAGACATAAATTAGATGCAAATATTGGGAACGCTCGGTCATCGTTGGCCTGGCGAGCAAGCGCCGCCGCATTCGCTACAAAGAGCCATCATTTCATCACGGGAATGCCCCCACTGTCGCTAGTTGAGCCTTATGCCTGTGCCTGGGAATAGGAACGTATCGATTAGTTCATCAAGTCAAAGAGCAAGGAGCTTACTTCTCATGTTTAGACGCACAGCTGCAATTACCTGTTTTTATGTCCATGCCGAATATTTGGTCACAGAACACACATGCACACATGCAGACTGATGTAGAGTTGGCGACACATTAAGAGAAAATGCACACAGCAAATAATGAAAGTAAATTAGTTATATATAGAAGTCATGCAGGACAAAAAAAAAGTTATGGTGTGTCTCATGTCTGTATTGTGGCGATGGGATGGTGAGCAGTGTAACAGTGAGGATTAGTTTATGTGCGGTGAACGAGACATACACGCTCGTCACTATCACCCGCGAGTAAGGTGGACAAGGACACACAACCCGCGGCGAGGGAGGAAGGGACTCAAGGGAAACACAAGCTTTTATTCCGTCAACTTTATTATTTTCCCGCTCGACCTATGGATAACAAAGAGAATGGAGGACCTGCTTGTCTAGAGAGTGTGCCGGGGAGAGGCTTGTACTATTCGGCTGTACCGGGGAGAGGGAGACGGAAACTCTTATAGAAAACGGGATGAAGGGCGTGTGTTGGGACAGGGGTGAAGGGAGAGAGGGGGAGAGGGGGAGGACACGCTAAAAGGAAGAGAATAACATGGGTGGTTATCACACATTCATCGACATTGTGTATCTCTAACAGCACGTGGCGAACTTATCCTTAGACTTGATATAAAAATGCCTAAAAATTGTCTTCTTTTCTCTTTTTCTTCACATCGAACCGTTACCGTTTTGTATATAAAGTTCCGTTAAATATTTATCAAGCTTGTTTGTGTTTTTTTTTCATATAAAATTATAAAAAGTCCTGAAAAAGGTTTGTATACAAGAGATATATCTATATACGCTTTTGTTTGTGTGTGTACATACGCTTGAGGGTTGGTTACAAGTGCTGGGGCTTACAAAAATATATGAATGAAGGGAGAGATAACCAGCCAGGAAGTCAATAGGAAGTTGTTGTTGTTTCTTATACATAGAGTACAAAGGAGTGTCTCAAAGGGGGGTCGCGGGTCACCTCCAGCAACAGAGGAAGGTCACCACTAAGGGAAGACTACAATGTGACACAATTAAAAAAAAGGTTTGCCTACTACAACACCATATTCAAAAGTGATTCATCCAGCAAGCTTCTTCCTCCCTACGGCAGCAGCCATTACACGCTACGTTCCTGTCTGACTGTCACGCCTGCTCACAGCTACTTCTCGTTTTTTCTCTTTTCTTGCTTTTTGCCCTTTTTTTTGTGTGGGGTTTTTTCTTTCTTTGTCGGAGTGAGCGTTGGACCCTTGGTTAGGAAAGCCGGACTATTGTTCAGATGCAAACATCAACTCGAATCTTTCCTTTTGATTTCAGTGTTTCTTTCTCGTGCTCCAAATCATTCAGTTTTTATATTCAACTACAAAGGCGGAATGACGACTTTGCAACATTATTTTTTCTTGACCACATCTTTTCGACTTTTTTCTTTCCTTTTCGTCACTCGCTAACGAACAATCATTACAGGTGTGCCCTTACCTTTTTTTTTCCTCTTTTTCACTTTTCTTTTATTGGGTCACTCACTCACTCACTCACTCAAGTCTGTCGCTGGCAAGGCTCAAGCTCGCCCCGCCGTGGCCAGGCCGAGGCAGCAAGGCCAGACTAAGGCCACTCCTGCTTCTTGCTTCTTCCCTCCGCCAGCAGGTTTGGGTGTGTTGGGGGGGGAGGGTTTGGGGGTCAGAGTTCACAGGGACGCGTCGGTCATCGCTACTTACTCTCTCTACGGTTGTTTGGGTGGAGGTTCACAGAGTTCATTGGGAGGCGTGAAAACTCTTCTTCATTATAAATATTCATTGTTGTGTTCCCCTGAGGGTTGTGGGTTGGTTCCTTGTCACTCCATGATTATCTAGGTTGCAAACTTTTTATATATTATATTTTTTAAATATTTTATAAGAAAACGTCAAACACAACTCACTTTTCATATTTTATACAGACCAAAATATATATATTCATTTATATATGTATATGTATATATAAAAAAAGACATAACATGAGAAATATATTAATAACTCTCTACTCTCTACGCCTATCGCTACATCACACACGAAAGAAAACCGAAGTCAACGGTGAGAGAAAATGCACTATCCAGACAAATGCACGGGAGACTGCCGAGGACTGACGAACAGATATGTAGCTTTGTACTAAACCAACAAACAAAGAAACAGTCCACGTTATATTAAACCCCTTTCTACGTACATACAAACGTCGGCAAAAAAACAGGGACAGTGGGAGAAGGGAAGTAATAATAATTATCATAATATTCTACAA
Source organism: Eriocheir sinensis (assembly GCF_024679095.1). NCBI lineage: Eukaryota > Metazoa > Arthropoda > Malacostraca > Decapoda > Varunidae > Eriocheir > Eriocheir sinensis. The sequence continues at coordinate 2,620,184 of NC_066523.1, forward strand.
CCCGGGAATTATTAATATATTATAAACTGCCTTACCCATCTATCTCAAAACGTGACATGTACACAAAAAATAATACATTAAAAGTACGTTGGTAAACCAAAAAGCGCGTTGCGAGGAGGACGTGGGGAGGGGAGGGAAGGGAAGGGGAGAGGGGAACACGGGAGGGGAGGGAGATTAAGGGGAGAGGAGGGGAGGGGAGGGTAAGTGGGGTGAGGGGAGCGTTTTACTCTTTTTCACACACATAAAAGCCAAAAAAAGTTTCCCTGACGTAATTAAAGTGAGGGAAAGAAAGGAAAGAAAAAATGATGCCTGGTAAATTAAGTTGTTGCGAATAAAAAATAGCATAATAGTAACATAGGAATAAACAATGAATTAAGAGAGGAATATGAACGAATGAAATGATTATATCCGTATGCAAAGTTGATGTTCTTTTTTATATTTCATTTGCCTGAGTTTTTATTTATTTCTTTACACTCCGGCTTTAGACATTTCACAATTTGTTCTTTGTATGGATCGGTAATTAATATTTGAACTATAGATAATCATATTTAACGTAGAAAGAATACTCCTATTGGCATATTATAATTTTTCTAGGTAGTTTTCTTGGGCGATCCTTAATTAAAAAGAAGGAAAACAAGGGGCGAGTTACTTTGAAGTGGAAGCCTCAAGTATTGTTGCTCTGATCATTTCCGGGTCAAAGTTGCAAAAGGAAATTAAGAACAAGTTGCGGATGATGGATTCTTTGCCTTGTGAATTATCTCGTGAGGATGACAGGCTGAGGAGCGACGTGTGGCATGATTATTTGATTTGTCTACTTTGTTTTGAGCGCGTGGTTGAAATCACGTTGGAGTTGGAGGAGGAGGAGGAGGAGCAAGAGAGATGAGTTTTGTGAGGAGGTAATACTCATAAGAACAAAGAAGAGTAGAGGAGAGAGGAATGAGAAAATGATTACAAAACGAAAAAGAAGAATGATATAAGCTTAGGAGTGAAAAACAAAGTCGATTGGATAAAAAAAGGAATTGAAGGAAGAGGAGGGCGAGGAAAAGGGGATGGAGAAATTGACGCAGGGAGGACAGGGAGTGGAGCGGAGGGGAGGGGAATGAAGAAGGGAGGGAGGGAAGGGGAGGGGAGGGTTGTGAGGGTGAGGGAGGGTCAGGGCTGGCCTGGGGGAGGGGAGGGGGGGATTCAGAGGGGGCAAAAGAGAGAGACTGTGTCTACCATGAACACTGATTCTCGACGCACACAGCACACGTGAATCTCGGCCGCGTGACACTCGAGCGGACACACACACACACACACACACACACACACACACAGACACGCACACGAAAAATTGGCAACCTTGTGTCATAACTGGTACCCGGAGTCTTAATTCAACCGTCAATAAATAATGATATAATAGTAATAATGATAGTGATGATAACTGATTGATGTCGTATCTTAGTAACACAAATAGTAAAACAGCCTACGTGATTATTTTGGGCCGCAGCGCAAAAAAAAAAAATATGGATAAACAGGTATTATGAATGTGATGGGAATTCTTGTAACTATTTCTGGGGCAAGTATTCGTTTCATGGAGACTGTTGCTGCTCTGGTTATTGAGGAAGACCATTTTGAACGTCTGGTTATTCTTGTTGGTTTTCTATTGGAAGGGAATACGGTGGAGTGATTGGTCGTTTTCGGCATGGAGTAGGCACACAGTATCACAATAGACCAATGAGCAATGATGAAATTTGTGGTGTTTTGTAGCATCGAACTCTCCTTGGGCATTACAAAGAACTATTGGCGTCAGTAATTGGTGATGTGATAGGTTGGCATCCTATAACGTTTGGCCTCTAAGTGAGCGTGGGAAGGAGTGGGCTAAGTGGACTGATCTCACTGTTTTCGTCGGCCAACCAACTCTTCAAACAATAACTTCAATAATCAAAAGCTATCTCGTCCAGTGTCTCGTGTATTCCTTTCCTGCCTGACTTTTGGGGTGTCCGCGAAGAAGCGACTGTCGGGTGTGGGTAACCAGTGGGAGGCATAGAACGGGGAGTGGGCACGGGGACATGGGTGATGGGTGGAGAGCTGTGCGTGAGATGGGACGGGGAAGGGGAAGGGGTTGGTATGAGAATGGCAGGGGTTAGAGGAAGGGGGTAGGAACCGATAAAGTGAAGGGCACAAGAATGGTATTTGAAGAAGGACTTGGCTTGGGACGGGTTATGGCAGAGTAGGGAAAGGAAGGGAATGGGTGGGGAGAGGAAGGGTATGGGAACGGTTTACAAAAGGGTGTGTCATTCAGGCTTTGCAGGGGGATATATTGGGAGGAAAGGAACTATGGCAAGGAGAAGGTACAGAAAGGGGTGTCACGGAGCCTCCTGAAGAGTACACAGAAGGGGGAGGAGACGAGGATCTTTCATTCCACCGGGAGATGATGGGACGTGAAGGGGAGGGGAAGGGGGGCATCTCCTAGCCTCAGAAGGGACGGGGGTATGGGTTGGGTCACCGGTGTGGAGAAAGGGGTGGTGAAGGGGCACGTAGGCGGTGGGCCCTCTAGAATAAAACTCATTAACTTAGAAAATAAATAATAATAATAATAACCATATTAATTAATAATAATATCGAAGTATCTAGTATTGCATATATTACTCTGATATAAGAACTCTCTTTACAACGAAGGAGGAGGAGGAAGAGGAAAGAAATATAATCAAATAATAGAACGTAACTAAAAAAACAAAGGGAGAGAGAAATAAAAAGATCAACTAGAACCAACAAAACAAAGGTGGGCTTCGTCCCTTTTGATGAAGCGACCAGACCAGCGATATAGGAAGCTCACTCTCACGGCTTCTTGCTCTCCACACAGACACGCGACGGACAGACAGACACACAGACAGGCAGATGGTCATTCACGCGTTGACACCGGGAGAGGGTAGGGTCGAAGGGAAGAAGGAGGAGGAGGAGGAAGAGGAGGGGGAGAAGGAGGAGGCTTGGGGTAGGGAGATAAGGACGTGAGGGATGTTCGTTGATATGCCAAACATGTCTTCTTTCCTCCCTCTCCTCACTTTCCTCCCTTACCTCTCCTCTTTCCTTTCCTCCGTCACTCCTGTTACCTTGCTTCTCTCCTTTCACCTGGTTACTTTCCATTTCACTGTCCAGGCGTGTCCAGACTGTCTTTTCCTTTCTTTAATTAGTTTCTTCATCCATTTTGTGTTATATTTTCATAGTTTTTTCTTGTTTTGTATGATTTGACACCGTCGTCTTCTTCTTCTTCTTGTTCTTGTTCTTGTTCTTCTTCTTCTTCTTGGTAAACGAGTGGCAGCGAGGATGTTTCAGTGGTGGTGGGGGGGTGAGGGGGTGAGGGGAGGGGGGTTTAAAAGGGGTGAGGGAGGGGGGGAGAAGGGTTCCTAGGCCTATTACACCACTATCTCCGCTACCATTGTGTCCGGCAGCATAATAATAATAATAATAATAACAACAATAATAATAATAATGATAATTAGTCATGGTATTTACACCGGATTCCATCATAAACTTCAAGTAGTACATTAAATCATCATGAAAACAATTACATATTATTATTTACTTAATCAGTGACTAAACAACCTGTTCCGTCCTTTTCTTTCGTCACTTAAACCATATATTACTTCTATTATATTATATCATCACATACTAACGTTAAAATAAGTATAATAATTAATAAATAACATATTGACTCGACTGATAACATCATACTGTGGATATATATTATAATCTTTTCATTATTTTTTTTTTAGACTTCTCACTCGAAGTATATTTAAACTTTATTTCAGTGTTTCACTATATTATTCTTTTTTTTTCTCTTATCACTTAGCCTGTTTACTTTATTCATTCTATCTTAGCTTTGACTGCGGCACGCGACCTTGAGACCTCGACTACCATGCTAACTTTGGTCCAAACACAACACGAAGGTCCACGCTGAGAGACAGAGAGAGATAAGGGAGATAAGACAGATGGATAGATAGATAGAGTGAGTGAGGGAGTGAGTGAGTGAGGGAGGGACGGAGGGAAAGAATAGAGTGACAGAGAGAATATACTTTTCCTCTTTGTGGGTTGTCATCATAAATGCATCGTGGCATCTTACCTAATCTCACGTTAATGAATCAGATACCTTAATTAGATACCTCACATAGACACCTGTTCTCCGTACTCTTCTCGGTCGGCGCCTCTTCCTTGCTGAGATCCTGCTCTAACCTACTGGTACACACGCCTACACACACACACGCACACCTACACACACACCTACACACACGCACACACACAAGCACACATACGCACACAGCCACCAACACACAAACACGCGCAGCTACAACACACACAAAGTTAAAAGTC
>NC_066523.1:2629533-2637033 GCF_024679095.1 Eriocheir sinensis
GTGACAGAGGCTTATCAAGTTGGGCAAACTGGACTTTTTATGCTTATTTTAGAGAAAAATCTTTCCTCTGTTGGTTGGTTGTCACTTTACCAAGCTCCTGATGAACAATACACCATACAGTAATAATGAAAATTATGAATAAAAAATTCAAATGATAAAATATATATATACAAACACGTTCTGAGAATTTTGGTTGATACGAATGCAGACAAGAGCGTTCACTGGATATGTAAACAAAGCAAATAAAAAACAGTAGTTTTTAATAATGGAAAAAAAATGATATATATAAAGAAAAAAATGATCACCATCTATGAATCCATGCATGACAGAGCAGGGAACCTTACCTCCGTTTTCTTTCTCTCCATTTTCTCTTCGGAACTTTTTAACTCTTCAAAGAAAATGGGGGTCATGAGGAGGAGAAACACTCATCGAAGGCAAGAGAGTATGCTTGTATGTAAAGCATCATCGTTATTGTTACTCATGGTAAGCCTAAGAAAGCTGTTGTTCGGTGCGTCGGGTTAGTCCACCTCGATGGCTGTTGGCTTATTCGATCTCGTTTACCTGTCGCCGTTGGTTCCTTAATTAACCAGCCAACCAGCCGCCCGTGTATCCCTTAGCCGTGCGGGGGGGAAGAGGCAAGTAGGTAGGTAGGTAAGGTAGGTATGGCAGATAGGTAGGGAGGGAGTCACCAGCATCGACACAAGAATAACTTCGCACAGTAACAAACCTACACTTCGATTCGATCATCACCACATCATAGTTAGGTTATCACAGTCATTGTTACGTAGTGAAGAATAGAGAGGCACGTTTTGGGTTAATCTTATTATCTCTTTCGTGTCTACGTGTTGTATGCCGTGGTGTTGATGTCTACAGTGGTGTGGGTGGTTATTTAGGTAACACTAATTAATGCCACGTGTACAGGTGTGTGTGTGTGTGTGTGTGTGTGTGTGTGTGTGTGTGTGTGTGTGTGTGTGCGTGTCGAGAGAGAGAGAGAGGTGTTATATTCAATAAAGTTTATGTTGTTGATTGACGGACAAGCAGACAGACAGACTGAACTAACAGACCTGATGGAAAACCTCGCACCTCCAGTGTTTAAATATATACACATACATTTTTTGTTAATAAATGTACATTGAGAAGAACATGAAAAGTTATTACAAACACACGCTACATATGATTGTTTGATGTGATATAGAAGTCTGTGTTACGGTAGTGATGGACCCATACTTAAGGCTCACAGTAAAGCGTTGTGGAAGTGATTTAAGAGGACAGTCACACAAGGCGGGTCACCAGGCTGGGGTGGAGGTGGTAGTGTGCCAGAAGGGAGGGCGGAAACGAAGGCATGGGTGGATGTCTACAAGTATGTGGAGAGATTGTGTGTAGTGGGGTAGTGGGCCTAAAAGATGAATGGACGATGAATGGAAGGAGTAAAAGTGATGAATGGAGTACAAGTGTGACGAATCGATAATAACCAGGGAATAATAATAATATGATGAGAGGAGGAAGATGACAGGAGTAGACTGTAGAAGATGAATACATTAGTGCAGATATACAATAGGTAGGCAGGATCAAAGGAAGAAACGTAGGTATTGTTTTCTCATATGGATGATAAGTTAACAGGTGACTAGATGAATGTTCTGTATAAGGAACTGATCAAGAAAACAAGATAGCGATAAGAAAAGTTTTAAAGGTGCGTGGCCCGTAAATGGATGGGTTCTCTTATATGCATGTAAAGAGGGGCTGGAGCGAGGAAATGAGAATGGAGAATAGTAATGAGGGTGAGGTAAAGGATAGGAAAAAGAGGTAAGAGAAGGGACGTAGAGGGTTAGGGATCTAGGCTTGGGTAGGGAGGTGTCACGTGGCTATAGGCAAGGAGGGATTGTGTTAATTTACATATGAGTGGAGAAAGATAAAGCATGGGAGGGAAGGGATGAAGGATATAGAGTTGGTGATGAGGGATGATGGTCAGTGTGTGTCGTGTCCAACTGATATCATTCACGTATAGGTCAGGTCAGGTTACGTCAGGTCATCACAGTACATCACGAGTCACATATAACGTACGTCACCTGTCATTAGTATGTACACCTGGCAGTGAATACAGGAAATGACAGTGCCTATATACATACAAAGGACAGAGAGATCAACAGGTAGACAGGTACTAAGGTAAGGCATTAAAGACCAATAACTCCTTAATTAGAACCAGGTGAGAATCGAACTACTAACTAATAAGACGTGATTTTTATTTATTTATTACTACCAACACTACAGTTATCTTTATTGTCCCTCATACCCTAAGTTCTCACCTCGCAACCCTCCCTCCCTTCCTCCCTCCCATTCCCTCCCTCCCTACACCTGGATACGCCTCTGACAGGGTCCTCCAGGTGTGTGCCGCTCCTCAGCTGTGCCTCACTCACCTGACCCTGGCGACTCCCTCGTGTTCTCTTGGTCGTCAGCGGGCAACCTCGTCACTTCTGTTGGAGGGACGAAGGGCTATGTTAGCGGGGATGGGAGAGGTGGTGGTGGTGGTGGTTGAGGTAGTGGTGTTTTTATGGAGCATTAAAATTAGATGAAGGGGCCAGTAATGGGCTTAAAACCACATGATTCTTGGTTATGACTATTGGGGTTTTGGTTAACGGGTCTTTCAGTGTGTACAGGCTTCGATCCAGTCACCTTTCAGTCTGGTTATTAGTGAACGATTATACTCTTAAGGCAGGATTATAATATCACGTATGAGTTTAGATATATTTAAAGTTGCTCTGATAGGTGATAATAAAATCTTCATAGTAACCATAAAGGGGTTTGGTAATAAAATATGTAACTATTATAACACTAAAATCATAGGTGAGGATAATACAGTCATTGAAATATAGATAGATAGATAGATAGAAAGATAGAAAGAGTGAGAGTGAGAGTGAGAGTGAGAGTAAGAGAGAGAGAGAGAGAGAGAGAGAGAGAGAGAGAGAGAGAGAGAGAGAGAGAGAGAGAGAGAGAGAGAGAGAGAGAGAACAGCATCACCATCAAAACAAAACCTGGCAGAGTGACTCACCTTTGCCCAGACTTTCCCCGGAGGGCCCAGGGTTCGAGTCCACGCTCTGTGAAAGGGAGAGAGAGAAACACACTTGATCAATACTCTGCCCACACCTCCTCCTCCTCCTCCTCCTCCATCTTCACCTCCTCCTCCTTCTCTTCGTTTCCTCCTCCTTCTGCTGTTTCTTCTTTTCCTCCTCCTCCTCCTCCTCCTCCTTATTCGCGTCTCCTCTTCCTCCTCTAACACTTAAGGGGTTTCTATCTGTGTGTGTGTGTGTGTGTGTGTGTGTGTGTGTGTGTTTGGGCACGAACAGCGTGTATACATGAATAACTTGTGTCATGTGCTCGTGCTACACACACACACACACACACACACACACACACACACACTTCAAAGACCTATGTCCTTTTTTCAGTAATTTTGTCGGTTAATAAAGGAACAAAATCACGAATCACGCTGAAAATGCTGTGAAAAATAAATGCATGTTGACTGAAAAATATTAATGAGTACAAAGAGAAACCAAATCTGGCTGCCATTCCGTTATTTTATTCACTAGTAACATGAGTAACGGTGATGAATAGTGTGTGTGTGTGTGTGTGTGTGTGTGTGTGTGTGTGTGTGTGTGTGTGTGTGTGTGTGTGTGTGTGTGTGTGTGTGTGTGTGTGTGTGTGTGTGTGTGTGTGTGTGTGTGTGTGTGTGTGTCTCTCTCTCTCTCTCTCTCTCTCTCTCTCTCTCTCTCTCTCTCTCTCTCTCACTCACTGATTCATTGCCTTCATTCATTTCTAAAACCTCTCCTTCCAATCACTCAACTTCTAGCCCAGACAAACTCATTCATTCTCTCTTCATTCATTTCTTCCTCCCTACTCTTTATTTACTCACTCACTCACTCACTCACACATAAAGGAGAGAGAGAGACCGGTGGTAATGACAATGGAGGTGGAGGGGAATGTGAGGAGAGGGTCGGGAGGAGATGGAGTGAGAGAGAGAGAGAGAACTAGTGGAGAGGGGGGGTGAAGGGGGGAGAGGGTCAGGGTGGAGGGGGGGGTATGTTAGATGTCTTTCTGTAAGTCACTGCACTCAACAACCCCTCTTCTGTTTGTGTGTGTGTGTGTGTGTGTGTGTGTGTGTGTGTGTGTGTGTGTGTGTTCAGTGTACGTGGGTGGAAAGGGGAAGGAGATGGGAGGGAGGGAGGGAGAGAGGGAGAAGTGGAGGAATGAAGGAAAGGAAAGAGGGATTGAAGGACTGAGAATGTGTGTGAGAATGACGAATCAGTGTGTGTGTGTGTGTGTGTGTGTGTGTGTGTGTGTGTGTGTGTGTGTTTGTAATCTGCTCGGTTATGGCTAAAGTTTCTTGTGTTGGAGTGTGTTGGGGAGAGGGGAGAGGTGGAGGGGGAGAGGCAGGGAAGGGGGAGGGAGGGAGGGTGGAAGAGGGAGGGGAAGGGGTGTTATAAAGGTGTTTGTTTGTTCTTTCAATTTATGTTGTTCCCTGTGAATTGTCTTTTGTCTTATTTAAAATGTTTACGATGTTTTTTATTTAGTCGATTTCGGATTGCTTGTGTGAGTTGTGTGTGTGTGTGTGTGTGTGTGTGTGTACGTACGTCTCTCTCTCTCTCTCTCTCTCTCTCTCTCTCTCTCTCTCTCTCTCTCTCTCTCTCTCTCTCTCTCTCTCTCTCTCTCTCTCTCACTAAAACATATATCCGAATGTTTTTCAAAATAGCTCGACTTTCCGCTCCTCCAGAAAATAAATAAACACACACACACACACACACACACACACACACACACACACACACACACACACACACACACGGTTAGTACATTTCCACGAAGTTTTTTTGGTTGCTCAGGTTCGGAGAAAGGAAGGGAGAGAGGGGTGGGGAAGAGGAACTGGAGGAGAAGGAGGAAGGGGGAGAGGGAGAGGAAACAGAGGAAGAGTGGGAGGGGGTGAGTGTGACTGGGGTAGAGAACTGCGAGAGGGAGAAAGAAAAGACGATAAAGAGGAGGAAGAGGAAGAGAAGGAGGAGGCGGGGGAAGAAGGAGTGAGGATAAATAGGAAGAGAAAGAAAAGAAATGAAGAAGAAAGAACAAGAACAAGAAAGAGAACAAAATCATAAGGAAGAAAGATCACGAATGCTAATGACCGAAATTGTATGAAAGAAATAAAAGAGTTAAAGAAATATATATGAAGAGTAAAAAATGTCCGCATGAGGTCGAATAGCGGGGAAGAGAAATTGTATCGACAGAAAGTAAAGGGAAACTAAAACAAAAACATTGAAAGAGAAAACGGAGGTAGCGAAGGAAAAAAAATCGATATGGAGGTTAAGCAGACGACTGAGATAGAGATAAAAAATAAACAAAGAAGAAAAGGGAGAAGATAATAACAAGATAAAGATGCCGACATATTGAGTAAGGGAATAACAGGCTGGAGAGGTAATAGGCTGAAAGTGGAAAAATTTACGAAGAAAACGGAGATAATAGGAAAATGGGATAAGTGGGGAGAGAAAATCGATCAAGAAGGAAAACGGGTCATATGAAAGTAAAGGAAAAGTTAAAAATAAATAAATATACAGGAAAAGGAAAAGAGAATCGAAGAAAGGAATAAAAAGGGAAATAGGAAAACTAAAGGATAAATAAAGAATTTGTTTGTTGGGGGAAAGGGAGGAAAAAAAAGGGAGAGTACGAAGGAGGAAAAAAAGGGAGTTAAAGAGGAAACACAGGTCTTAAGGAGGCAGGGAAGGGAGAAAGGTAGGGTTCAAGGGAGGGAGGGAGGGAGGGAGGAAACTGTTAAGCAAAAAAGGGAGAAAATTCTTAGGAGAGAGAAGAGAAGGAAAAAAAAAGATAAATATGATGGAAGTGAGAGAAGACGATGGAAGTAAAGATGGAGATGGGAGAGGTGATTGGAAAGGAAAGGGAAAGAAGTGGAATTGTTTATGGGAAAAAAGGATGAGGAAGGGAGGAATTAAGGAAAATGGTCAGAAAAAAGATGATTGGGAAGGAAGGGGAAGTGAAGAAGGGGAAGAAGGGAAATGGGAAAGGAGTGTAATTAATAAAGAAGAATGGAAATAGAAACTGTGAAATAACTAAGAAATGGGGAAAAAGAAAAGGGAAAAACAGAGAGAGGAAAAAAGGAGGAGAGAAAGAAGGATTTAATAAAAGGAAAAAAAAAGAAGAAAGCAAAAAAAAAACAGAGGAAATTATTATGTGGGAGAGAAAATGAAGGAGGAAAAATCGTAGGAAAGGATGGAGGGGGAAGAGGGGAGGAAGGAAAAAAAGAAAAGGAAAGAAAAAACGAGGGGAAAAGTCTATGAGGAAAAATAGGAAGGGGAGGAAAAATAGATGGACAGAAGAGGAGGAAATAGAGGGAAAAGGTAAAATAGAAGGAAGGGGAACGGGAGGGGGAAGAAGAGAGGGGAGGGAAATAAAGGGGAAGGGGAAAAGGGAGGGGAAGAAGGGGAAGGGGGGGGGGAGGGGGTGATACGTAGTTCCCAAGGCAACGGCGACGGTGTGATCAATAAGGCTGCAGAAGGGGGGGAGGGGGTGGGGAGGAGGGGTGGGGAGGGGTGGGGAGGAGGGGAGTGGGGAGGAGGGGGAGGGGAGTTACTCGAGGATGTGTAGTCGATCAATACCTTCAGTGGCACGTGAGCGCTCTCTCTCTCTCTCTCTCTCTCTCTCTCTCTCTCTCTCTCTCTCTCTCTCTCTCTCTCTCTCTCTCTCTCTCTCTCTCTCTCTTTCCCTTTCTCTGGTTGGGTTATCAATAATTTCCATCGCGTGTTCGTTCGTTTGTCCGTTTCGTCTCCTCTTTCATTTTCTTTCTTTTTTTTCCTGGAAGGTTTTTATTTTTTACTTCAGTCGATGTTTTTTTTTTTTTCATTCAGATTTTTTTTTTGCTCGGCTGTTTGTGTTCGCGTCCGTTTTTTTTTCTTTCTTCTTTATTTCGTTTTCTTATTTTTTTCCTCCAATTCGATTATTTTTCCTCTTCGCCAATTCCTATTTCCTATTTTCGTATTCTTATTCCTATTTCCCATTTTCTATTTTCTATTCCTATTTTCTATTTTGTATTCCTATTTTGTAATCCTATTTTCTATTTATATTTCTATTCCTATTTTTCTATTCCCATTTTCTATTTTCTATTCCTATTTCCTATTTTCTCCTTCGCCCATTCGATTTTTTTTCTCTCCTCGCGTCTCCTGTTCTGACTTTCCCTTCTTTCTGTTCGTCTTGACCTGCCTTTCTTCTCTCATTATCATATTTGCTTTATGTATTTTTTCCTTTCCTTTTTATCTATCATTATTTTCCTCTCTTATCTCCCTTCCTCCTTTCTTTGATTTGACCTGTTCTATTTTCTCTCTCTCTCTCTCTCTCTCTCTCTCTCTCTCTCTCTCTCTCTCTCTCTCTCTCTCTCTCTCTCTCTCTCTCTCTCTCTCTCTCTCTCTCTCTCTCTCTCTCTCTCTCTCTCTCTCTCTCTCTCTCTCT
>NC_066523.1:2642033-2644533 GCF_024679095.1 Eriocheir sinensis
TTTTTCTCTTCCTCCACTTCGTCCTGCACCACCTTCTCTTCCTCTTCTTCCTCCTCCTCCTCCTCCTCCTCCTCCTCCTCCTCCTCCTCCTCCTCCTCCTCCCTCAAGGTCTTCTTCGGCATTCCCTTGTATCTTTTGCCCCTTGAAGCCTCTCCCCTCGTCCCTCCCTTCCAAATCCCTACCTCCCCTCTCCCCATTCTCCTCTCTCCCCTTCCTTCCCGAACCCAGCCTGCCCTGCTCCCTCTCCCCTTTCTTCTCCCCTCCTCCCATTCTCTCCCCCTCCTTTCCCCTCTCCCCTCCCCACTCCCCGTTTCCCTTTCCCTCTCTCTCCTTATCTTCACCCATCACAAACCACTTCTCGACTTTCCCCATCACCGCCACCCTCCTCCTCCTCCTCCTCCTTGGGTCATGGAGTAAAGCCCTTAATAAAGCCTCCAGGCCACTGCTATGTACAACTCCTCCTCCTCCTCCTCCTCCTCCTCCTCCTCCTCCAAGTCTTTAGGGGTTCAAGTGGGCTTAGTTTCGTTTCCGTGGCTCGGTCGGGTCGAGGGCTCGGTTCGAATCTCTTTAAGTTCCGGGTATTTGAACTTTTGTCATTCTCATTCCCTCTCCCTCTCACTCTTTCCCCATTCCTCTTCTCCCCCCACCCCACCCACCCCATTCCGTCTCTCAATCCCTCTCCCTTCCTCACTCCTCCCCCATTCTGCCTCTCCAATTCCTGTTTCTTCCGTTCCCCTTCCGTTTATTTTCTGGATTCCTTTTCCCTCCTCCCGTTCCATCTCTTTCCTTTTTCCTCCTTCTCGTTCTCTCTCTCCTTGTTCCCTTTCTTTCTATTCACTCTCTTCTTGTCCCATTCCTTCCTGTACCTTTTTTTCCTGTTTCCTCCCTTCTTGTTCCATCTGTTCCCTTTTCCTTCGTTCTTGTTTCCTGTTTTTTGGTTCTCTTCCTTCCTTCGTTCCCTTCCTTCTCTTTCTTCCTTTCTTTTCTCTCTCTTCCTCCCTCCCTCCTTCTACTGTTCCGGCTTTAGGGTCACGAAATTTTACTGCTTCTATAACTACTATTGGTTTCTTTTTTATGGCCTCTGCAACTACTACTACTACTACTACTACTACTACTACTACTACTACTACTACTACTACTACTACTTCTACTACTATCGGTTTATTGCCTATGCTTACACAGACATTTTTGATTACTTTTTCCCTTTCCACCACCACCACCACCATAACCACCACCACCACCACCACCACCACCACTAACTAACATTTTTGCCCCCATCTGACAAGCCAATCAAAATGCAGCGGTGTTGGTGTTGGTGTTGGTGGTGGTGCGTGGGGAGGTGTTGTGGTGTTGAGGGTGCTAGTGGTGGTGGTGGGGAGGGGGGGAAGAGGGGAGACTTGCTGCAGTAGGTCGGCCGAACGAACGAACACACCGATCAATAACCAGCGAGTTCCCTGACCCCTCACCCCTCACTTTCCCCTCTTTTCCTCACCCCTCTTTTCCTCTCGTTTCCCCTCTTTTTCACCTTTTCCCTTTTCATCTTTTCTCCTCTTTTCCTTTCCCTTCTTCTTCTCCTCCCCTTGTGTCCTCTTTACATTTCTTTCCCTTCCTTATCCCTCACTTTCCCCTCTTTCCCTCTCCCATTTTCGCTTTTCCCCTTTCCATTTTCATCTTCGCCTTTCCCTTCATTCCTCTTGTATCTTCCTCTTCTTTACCCCTCACTTTTCCCTCATTTTCTCTCCCTTCTTCACCTTTCCCCTCCTACCTCTTTCTTCTTCTTCCTCTTCACCCCTAACTTTCCCTTCATTTCCTCTTTCTTCTCTTTTCCTCTCACTTTCCCCTCCCATCTTCTTCCTAACACCCTCTTCTCATCTCCTATCTCCTTCCTCTCATCTTTCCCATTCTTCTCCCTTCACCCATCATGCCCACTCTCCGTTTCTGCCTTCTCATTCTCCCTTTCCCCTCTTCTCCTCTCTCTCTCTCTCTCTTCCTCTCCCCTTCCTCCCTTAGCTCGACTTTGTGAACGTGTAAATGATCCGAAGACACTATCGGATCCAGTTCCTTCACTTTGATCCTCTATGAAGGCGTTTCAGAGTGTGGAAGGACAAAGGAGAGGAGGAAGATAACGAGGTGAGTAGGAGACCATGGGGAGAAGAGAGAGAGGCAGAGAGGGAAGAAGAGAGGAAAGTGGAGAAGGAAGGAGGAAGAAGAGGAGTTGAGGGAAATGAAGAAGGGTTTGAGAAAGTGATATGAAGATGGTTCTGAAAGTATGGAGGGAAAGGTTGAGAGATGTAGAGAAGCAAGGGAGATGATGGAGCAGGGAGATAAAGGGGAAGGAAGGAAAGTTAGGTAGGTAGAGGAAAGGGAAGGGAAAAGGTAAAGGAAAAGAAGGAAAATAAGGAAAGAAGAGGAAAGGGAAGGGAAGAAAAAGGAAAAAGGGAAGGAAATAAATATGTAGGGAGGTATAATGGAAGGAGGGAAGAATGGAAATGAGTGAAGG
>NC_066523.1:2652033-2659533 GCF_024679095.1 Eriocheir sinensis
ACTGGACGGGAAGAGAAGGAACACGAAGGGAAGGAAAGGAGCGGAAGGGAAAGGAAGGAAATGAAGGAAGGGAAGGGAAGGGAAAGGAAGGGAAGGGACGGGAAAGGACGGGAAGGGACGGGAAGGGATGGATATATTTCCCAGTCTTCCTCCGGTCCCCTCACCCCTTCCTTCTCTCTCCTTTCCATTCTCTTTTCTTCCTATCACTGCGACATATTCGGCGAGTTAATTGTTGTCGCACTTCAGCGTCTGCAGGATGTTTATCGAAGGATCAATACGCGGACGATAGCAGCTTAGTCCATGATCAATACCTCGACGATACCTACAGCATGTCTTTCACAGGGAACTATCGGTCATTTGGGTAAACTTATGCAAAAGTCGTGAGCGTGAAGTGATTGATTAGAATAGATTAGAGCAACACTTCCTAACGTTAAGAGTGACGGGCACACCTAACATTGCCTAACAGTGTGCATTAAAGAGTGTGTTTTTCGCCTAACTGAAGGACCTTGGACTTGACGGTTAATCAAAACAAAATATGGTCGCCTAATTGAAAGACCTTGACGCTATGGATAGTTAAAATAATACGGATAGAAGTAAATATTATATAATTGACTTCACCAGCTGGAAAAAATCGTCATAAGAAATTGTTTCAAGCCACACAAAGAAAATCAAGCGTTTGTTTTACACCAGGCATATATATTTAGTTTTTTTTGCTTGCTTGACGAGGGGGGGAGGGGGGTGGAGAGACGGGTAAGGTGGGAGGTGGGTGGTGGTTTGTGTGAACTTGAATCATCGCACTTCACTTTCGTCGCTAAAATACACATATGAATAACCAGAACAACAGAGCAGGTGGCCTTTTGTAAACTAACACATGGGATTTCTGTTACTTATTTGTTTGAGTCTTTCTTCTTATTTTCTTTATCCTCCTCCTCCTCCTCCTCCTCTTCCTCCAGCGAATAGTTCTTCTCGGCCATTGTTTGGACACGAATCATTCACGTGTTTTCATAGGTATGGAAAGGTAACGTGGGCAGGGAAAAGGTGAAAGGGTAGGAGGAGGAGGAGGAGGAGGAGGAAGAGGAAGAGGAAGAAGAAAAGGAAAAGGAAAAGGAGGAAATTTGGGAAGCTGTGTTGATTTTCCGGTAAAAAGACAAAAAATAACTAAAAAGAAAGTACATGTTTTCTAGTTTAAGCATTTGAATTTGTTTGTTGGGTGTGAATGTTTCTTTTTCTGTGTGTGTGTGTGTTTGTGTGTGTGTGTGTGTGTGTGTTGAAGTGGTGATTGTTATTTTTTTTTTACATTTGAACTAGAGCGGCTGAAAGTAACACAAGTTTTCGCTCTTGCACTTAACAACACACACACACACACACACACACACACACACACGCACACGCACACGCACAAACACAAACAGACACACACACACCATCGTCTCCCTTGCCTTTCTCCCTCCATCTTGCAAACAGTACGAAACACACACACACACACACACACACACACACACACACACCCGTAATGCGACACAGCCCGCCCCAGCACCGATCAATATACACAACACAGCAGGGAAAAATCTAGCCAATAAGAGCCGAGGGGGGCGTGGCCAGAGTTCCCATCAACCAATCAATATATCTGGCTGGTTCGAACTCCTCCTCCCCCTCTGACCCTCCTCCTCCCTCCTCCCCCTGCCCCCCTAGACCTTCCTTTCCTCCCTCTCACCTAAGGACCACCAGCCAGCCAGTGAGAAACGGCGTACGGCAAGGTGTTTAATTGGATCGGCAACTCCCTCTGGCGCCGTTTATTGGAATTTTGAGCCTAACGACACTTGAGGCGTATAGACGAATTAAGGGGGCCATTTTTCATTTTTTCTCATTTTTACTTTTTTTTTTATTTCTGACTCAATTTTTTCAACTTCTTCGTGTTCCTTTTTAGTTTTTTTCGTTGTGATTGTTTTTATTTATTATTTTTTCCATTTAGTGTCAGAAAAGGCAGAATAAAAGGAGATTTGGTAAGGAAATATATCTTGAAGGTAATTTTTTTCTGTTTTGCATTATTGATTTTCTTGTGTACTATTTTTCATTACATATATTATTAAGGAACATATACGAACACTTTTTTTGTCTGTGTAGATATTATTGTCATTTATTGCTTGCTATTTGTTTTTTTGTGCGTTTGTGTGTGTGTGTGTGTGTGTGTGTGTGTGTGTGTGTGTGTGTGTGTGTGTGTGTGTGTGTGTGTGTGTGTGTTATTAGTTCATGGATTTAAAAAAAACATTTCTTCGTGTTTAGTTGTTTTCTTTCTTTCCCTTCCCTCCGAGTAGCTCACTTGTCGAGGCTATATTTGGGATTTTCTGTGTGTGTGTGTGTGTGTGTGTGTGTGTGTGTGTGTGTGTGTGTGTGTGTGTGTGTGTGTGTGTGTGCGTTTGCGTTGTCTTTGTTCCTTTTCCTCTGTTTACCGCCTCCTGCTCTCTCTCTCTCTCTCTCTCTCTCTCTCTCTCTCTCTCTCTCTCTCTCTCTCTCTCTCTCTCTCTCTCTCTCTCTCTCTCTCTCTCTCTCTCTCTCTCGACTTCTGCAGCATTTTTTTTTTCGTAACAGAGCCACGCGATTAGGAGGAGGAGGAGGAGGAGGAGGAGGAAAGTAAGAAAGAACCAAGGAAAACTTACAATATAGGCAGAGAGAGAGAGAGAGAGAGAGAGAGAGAGAGGCAAATTGTGGAAAAAAGTGAGGGGGAGGAAGATGGAGGAAGGGAATTAGGAGAAGGGAGAGGGTGAAACAACAACAAAAAAAAGAGTAAGGGGAGGGAGGGGAGGAAGGGGGAAAAGAGATACATTCCGGGAAGCAAGAGATTTTTTTCCTTTCAATTTTCCTTTTTTTCTTGGTTGTTATTTTTGGGTAATTGGTGAATGTTATGTTTTTTAAGATTGTTTTTGTTAGAGTAATTTTTTGTATCGGTTTTTTATTTTTTTGTTGTATATGAGATCAGTTTTTTTTTTCAGCCCACTTGTTCGCTTTGATTTCTACTTTGCGAATATTAGTGTTTATATTATTTGTTTATATTAATTATTTTTAATGTATGGTATTTTTTTGTTTATCGCATATTTGTTCTAGTTTGGAGATGTGATTTACTTCTGTTGTTTTTATCTATTTTTTTCTCTTATTTTTCTTTTGTTATCCTTTTACGGCGCATTGTTTTGTGTTCTTTTGTTTTCTTTTAATTCATTTGTATCATTTTTTATATTATTTAATAGTTGAAAATGGTACGTATTCGTGTTTTTCATTTTCCATTTTTAATCCTTCGTTTCCTTTGTTAATAATTTTTTTGTGCTTTTTTTCATATGATTTTGTATTTCGGAGAAGTGAAAAGGTCAGTAAGAACAGGCAAACAAAAGAAAATAAACACACACACACACACACACACACACACACACACACACACACACACACACACACACACACACACTGCGTAGTATTGATCCCAAGCGGTGCCTTTTTTTTTTTTTTTTTTTTTTACCTTCTCGCTTTACATGTAACTCATTTGTCTCTTTCTTCCACTTTTTCGTTCTTCTTGATTCTTCTTCTTTCTCTCTTTTCTTCTTCTTTTTCTTCTTCTTGTTCTTCTTGTTCTTCTTGTTCTTGTTCTTCTTCTTTACCCTTTTTCATCTTTTCGAATTTTTTCATATTTTTTACAGCTCTCCTTTTCCTTCTCCTCCTCCTACTCCTCCTCCTCTCCCTTCTCACAGTAGTAGTAGCGGTAGCAGTAGTAGTAGTAGTAGTAGTAGTAGTAGTCGCATTAGTTATTGTTATCATTTTCTTGGATATGGTTAATGTGAAACTATGAAGGCGGTAATTTGTCGCCCCTATTGTTAGATCCACATAATCCACCATATAATACACCGCGTTTTCTTTTTGGCTAAGTCTGCCCTGGTGGTGCCTCCTCAATGGAACAGAAAACGGGAGACAAAGAGAATGAGTGATTGGATGCCAACTTCCTCGCACTCCCTAAACTCTCTCTCTCTCTCTCTCTCTCTCTCTCTCTCTCTCTCTCTCTCTCTCTCTCTCTCTCTCTCTCTCTCTCTCTCTCTCTCTCTCTCATACCGTTTCACATATAGATTTGATGCTTTCGTTCCCTTGTCCTTCCCTCTCCTCCTCCTCCTCCTCCTCCTCAGTTTCACCCACATTTCCCTCCTTTCTCTCCTCCTTTGCAGCCTGGAGGGAGAGGTGGGGCCGGGGAGGGGAGGGAGAAGAGGGGGGCGGAATGAGGGGCAAGGGGAGAGGGGTGAGGGGTGAGGTGCGAGGGGAGACTGATCAATAACGCGGGTCTCCCCTCAACGCTGAACACGCATCTACATTCCTTAAGTAATTATTGAACAAAGACGCTTGCTAGTTTCTGCTTCCTCTTCCTCCTCCTCATGGACCTTGTAAAAATTATCGGTTGCTTGTGAACGATAGAGCCGGGAATGGGGGAAAAGTACAGAGGAGGGACGATTTTAACTGTACGCGGTGTCTTTCTTTTTTATATACAGCAAAGGAGAAAGAATTGATACAGAAAAAAAATCCCGCTATCTGTGTGTGTTAGTATGTTTTTTTTTTTTTGGTTCTTATTTGTTCATGTGCTGAGGTGCCATGGAAGCTGTTAACTGTATGCGGTGTTATTTTTTTTATATACAGGAAAGGAGAAAGACTTGATACAGAAAAAAAACTCGTTATTTGTGTGTGTCTTAGTCTTTTTTTTTTGTTCTTATTAGTTCATGTGCTGAGGTGGGCTTTTTTTTGTGGTGTTAGGTTGTAATAAAAAAAAAAACATTCGGTTACCTTTCATCTGGCTTTTTCTAGTCACGTGCTTACTAAACTCGTCTTCCTACTTGTTTGTTTTTCTGTTTTTGTTGTTTTGTCGTTGTAAGTTTTTATTATAGTTGTTTGTTTTCTCTCTACTCTTCACTTCTTCCTTCCCCTTTTTTTTCCTTCTACTTTTTCTCCTTCTTTGCTCATCCGCACCTTTCTCGTCTTCTACTGCTCTGTTTTCAAAGTACGTTCACTTCTATACTACTACTACTACTACTACTACTACTTCTACAACTGCAACTACAACTACAACTACTACTACTACTACTACTACTACTACTACTACTACTACTACTACTACTACTACTACTACTACTACTACCCCCCCCCCTCCCCCCCACCACCACCACCACTATTACAACTCTCTCACCATCGACTTTCTCTTTCATTTCAGGAGCAGGAGCGGCGGCGGGACCAAATTAGAAGCGCGTTCCGTAAGTAAAACAAATTAATCTCGCAAATGGATGGAATTAAAATGGCAAAATGTGTGAGAGTGTGGTGCAAGTGGAAGAGGTGATTACGGCGAAAATAGACTCCGTGTGGATGTTATGGAAGCTGTTGAGAGAGAGAGAGAGAGAGGGGGAGAGTGTGTGTGTGTGGGAGGGACTGAGCTGGTTATACTTTGGGCTAGATTTCAAAGGTATGTTGGGCTATTTTTGAAAGGTATGTATGTTGGGCTTGACTTGAAAGGTATGTTGGGCTAGACTCAGAGCGTATTTTGAACTAGATTTAGAGAGGACTTTTGGGTCGATCAGAAGGACAATGTTAGGTTAGCGGTAAGTGGATTATAAGCTAGATTCAGAATGCCTGTCGGACTAGATTTAGTTGGGACATTGGGCTTTACATGGAGGGGAGGTTGGGCTATGTGAGGTAAGTTTTACGTGAGGTTGAGGTTCGTTTGGAAGTGATTTTGATGTATGTTTAGAAAGTAGCTCAGGAACAAGATTTTAGTCTATAAATAACTAGGTGTTGTGGGTTTTTAAATCTTGGAAGGTAATATGAATGAGCGGAGTGGGAATAGAAGGGTAAGGGTGTGAGGGATACAGGGTTAAAATAGTACTGTTAAAAGTGGTACTAGAGTTTAGACACTAATGAACTTGGGGTCGTCAGGGCGAGAAGAACTGAACAAATGAGAAATAGTGAGTGAGCGGTGAGTGGGTGAAGAGAAAGGTTAGGGTGTGAGGGGAAAGGATCAAATGACACTAACATAACATGAACTTTATATGAAACTCTTGTAAGCTCTGTAACATTAGGGTGCAAAGAGCTTAACAAAGGAACAAGTAATGAGCTATAAGGCTTATATAAGGGGGTAAAATAGAGGGTTTGGGATAAGAAGGTAAACAGAAAGGGTAAAATAACACTAGGACTATAGAGGCAAGTAGACCTGAGACTTATAAATTAGGTCTCATAAGGGTACAAAGAACTTAACAAAGGAATAAATAATGACCTGGAAGGCTTATATAAGGGGTAAAATAGAGGGTTTGGGATAAGATGGTAAACAGAAAGGGTAAAATAACACTAGGACTATAGAGGCAAGTATATCTGAGACTTATATATTAGGTCTCATAAGGGTGCAAAGAACTTAACAAAGGAACAAGTAATGAGCTAGGAAGGTTAGGTAAGAGGATAAGAAAGAGGGTTATGGATCAGACTGAGATGAAACGATACAGTGAATTATGAACGAAAGTAGATCTGAAACTATTATAAGCTAGATATCATTAGGGAGTGCCAACTTAACAAAGGCATAAGCAGCATAAGTAATGATCTAGAAGGGCTAGGTTAAAGGATAAGAAAGAGGGTTACTGACAAGGGTGTGAAGCGAAAGGGCTGAATGACACTAATATAAATG
Source organism: Eriocheir sinensis (assembly GCF_024679095.1). Lineage (NCBI taxonomy): Eukaryota > Metazoa > Arthropoda > Malacostraca > Decapoda > Varunidae > Eriocheir > Eriocheir sinensis. The sequence goes on from NC_066523.1 coordinate 2,658,719, forward strand.
GAGCTAAATCTGACACTTATAATTAGGTATCATTAGGACGTGCCAAGTTCACAAAGGAATAAATAATGTGTTTGGAGCGTTAGGCAAGAGGGTAAGAGATGGGGTTATGAATAAAAGTGTAGAATGAAAGGGCTAAATGACAGTAATCTAAATGGAACTAGACTTGAGACTTTTAAACTAGGTATCATTAGAGTGAAAAGAACTTAAACAGAGGAATGAATAATGAGATGAGTGGATCAGGTGAGTAGATGAGACAATGGCTGAGAGTTAACTGATAAAAAATGAAATAATCAGGAGCATAACTAGATTAATTATGCGAACTTTACGAACTTAGTAATGGAGAGCAGTGATAAATGGACGAAGCTAGAGAATGGGTGGAGGGAGAATATGAGGAGAGAGAAGGGAAAGTATAGGGGAGGGAGAGTTAGGGGACAGGGAGAGTGTAGGGGAGGGAGAATATGGGAAGAGGGAGAATATGAGGGGAGAGAGAGTATAGAGGGAAAGGATGAGCGTGTGATACGGAAAGGTGACAGACAAGTAGATGAAAGGGGAAAAGGAGAGGGGAAGGGAGAGGGAGGGAGAGTGACCGTGTGAAGTTTGAAGGTTAAGAAAGAAATAACCGTAAGAACAGGAGGAGCAAGTGTGAGACGAGACGAAGATAAGATAGATGAAAACAAAAGATAAGGAAGGGAGGAGGGGAGGAGGATAATCTTGTGAAAATGGAGGTTTAACAAAGGACCAATCATAACACAGGGAGTAAATGAAAGCGAGAAAGAAGTAATGAAGAGTGAAAGAAGGCGATTAGAGGAAGGAGT
>NC_066523.1:2664533-2694533 GCF_024679095.1 Eriocheir sinensis
CCCGCGGGGCTCCCTACTGTTAACGTTATGACGGTGTTCACAGCACTTAGCAGGCGGCTTAGCGAGTGTTCCTGTTGGCCCAGCGATGAATGGCGGGGAGACAACCGAGGCAGCCACGCCGCTTTCTCTTTGCTGTATTTTACTTTGTTAGCGCCCCTCCTCCTCACCTGGCCTCCCCTCCCTCACCCCACCGCACGATAGCCCCCCTCCCACTCTCTCCCCCTAACCTCCCCCACTCCGTCCCTCCTACGCTCTCCCCTTGCTTCGTCCCTCCCCTTCATCAAAGAGCATAGCCGCCCCGTGACCCTCCTGCTCCCCCCACCTTCTGCTCTCCAAGTGCCTTCTTAGACTCCTCCTTCACCGCACTTTCTCCTCCTCTTACACCTGCTGGCTATCTTCCTCCTACCTACTCCTCCTTACTACTCTCCTCCCTCCTACTCTTCCTCACTCCCTCACTATCTTCCTCTTCCTCCTCTCTACTCTCTCTGTTCCTTCTTTCTCTTCCTACCTCTCCTAATCTTGCCATACATCTTAAACCGTTTCCATAGCTTTTCAAACCCTTATCTTTCCCGTGTGTACCTTTCACGCCCCCCATCCATTTCCTCTCCCCTTTCTTCTCCTCCCTCCACACCCATTCCAGGCCAGCCCATTAACCTCTTGTGCCACCTCCCCCTTCCTCCCCTTCCTCTCCCTCTGCGCCATTGTCATTTCCTCCCATTATTTCTCCCATATTCCTCCCCTCATTAGCTTTCTCCCATACACTCTCTCCCCTTCTCTCCCTTTTCCCCTTTGACTCCCTGCCTGGCCCCTCTTTGCCCCACTTCCTCCCTTCCCCTTTCTTCCTCTCTCTCTCCCTTTTTCCTGTATCTCGTTTTCGTTATAATTGACTTTCTCTCTTTGTTTTTCTCTCTCTCTCTCTCTCTCTCTCTCTCTCTCTCTCTCTCTCTCTCTCTCTCTCTCTCTCTCTCTCTCTCTCTCTCTCTCTCTCTCTCTCTCTCTCTCTCTCTCTCTCTCTCTCCTTTGTTTTGTGGTTTATATATTTAGTTTTTCTGTTTTTGCCAGATCTGACTTTCACTTCCTCTTTTTTATGTTTCATGGAAGACTTATTTATTTATTTTTCCGCTTTTCGTCTCAAACTGCCATTAATTTTTTTTTTTGCAGTTTATTTATTTTTTGTTCTCTCTAACTTTCTTTTTCCTTGCAGTATCTCATTTTGGTCATCTCTACTTCTGTATATTTTTTCTTTCTGGATTTACTGCTTTGATTCGCCTTTCATTGCTAATATCATAAAGTTCTCGTTTCATTTTACGTATTTCTTTCTATTTACTTCTTCATTAGCTTCGAAATATTTGCTTTTAGTTTTTATTTCTAACTGTGGTCGAGCGTAATTCTGTCTCCTCTCCTTTTTAATTTCCCTTCCTTATCATCGTCCATCATGTTATCAGTAATACGAACCATTTATTATTCTTTCTCTGTGGCGTTTTTTGCCTATTTGATTTTTCGCTTGATTCATATATATACTTTCCTTTACATTTATTAATTCGTATCACACTTTTTCTATCCTACTTTTGTCTCGTTTCCTTTTTTACTCTGTTCCGTCTCTTTTTCTTTTTTATTCTTTTTATTTATTCCTCTTTCTATTTCTCTATTTCTCTTTTGCTCTTTTTCTCTTCTCTCCAGCATCTCGTCGTCAGCCACACACACAAACACATAATCGATTCCACACGCGTTTGTTCGCTAAATGAATAACACACACGTACCTTAATTTCCTGACCTCTAACCCATCGCGCACGTGACCTCTGACCTCTCGCCGGTAACCCCTTGGCCCTTCTCCTCCCTTTTAGCCCTTGACTCTTGACCCTTAGATGACCTCTGACCCTTCGCTTCCCTGCCCCACCCTCTCTCATTCTCTTTCGCTCTCGCTCTCTCCTGTCCTCGGTATCCTATGACCTTTACCTGCATCAATTCGCCTTTCTCTACGCGTTCAGCACCTGTTCATTCTTCCCTCCCTGCACACCTGTCTATATCTCTCTTTCCCTTTTGTGTCTGTCTTTATCTCTGTCTATCTATGGGTGCATGTTCTTATTGTTACTTTTACATTAGTTTCCCCTTACCTGGTTGTCTTGTCTCACCTGGATGGCTTTTATTTCACTCACACCTGTTGTCCTGTTTTCGTTTTCCCTTTCTTCTACTTTTACCTGTTCCTTTTTTTATCTTTTTTTCATCCGTCATTCATTTTTGGATCTATACTTTTTAGCTCTATACTCTCCCTCTTTCTCTCTCCCTCTCTCTCTTCCTGTCGCAATTATTTCATCATGCACCTCGCTCTTCCCTTTCCCTAACTCTCCATTATTCATTCTTTTCTGTTCAACGTTGATTCTCGTCACTCTCTTGTTCTCCCTCTCTCTCACACCTTTTCATCTTCCACCTGTTCTCTCCCATTCCTTCCCCTTCCTCAGATCTTTCCTTCTTCCCTCCTTCTTCCCCTGCTCCGCTCCCTCATACCTTTCGTCCCCTTGCCCCTTCTTCATACCTTCTCTTACTCATCTTCTTTCCCGTTTCCTCATACCTCATACTGTTCCTCCTTACTCTTCTAGTCACCTTACCTATCCCACCCTTCCCCACACACCTTCCCTATTCCCTTCCCTCACCTAATGTGCTTTCCCTTCCCTTTTCCCCTTCCTCAATACCCTTCCTCCTTTTTGCCCGTCTTTTCCCTTCCCAAATCACTCCTTTCCTTTCCCTCATGCCTCATACCCTTTCTCCTTCCTTTCCTTGTCTCCTTACCTATTCCTCTCCTTCACCATATCTTCCCTTAATCTTCTTTCCCTTCCTCTCTTACATTATACCCTTTCTCCTTCCTCTCATCCTACTCCTACCATGCCCCACACCTACCCTTGATTTTCTTTCTTTTCCCCTCTTAACCCACACCCTTTCTCCCTTCTCGTCCCCTCCCTTACTTCTCCCCTCTCCTCCCGCACACCTGCCCGGTCACCTGTCTCACCTGGAAGTAGGGGCTGCAGGCGGATAGGACAACCTTGTGTGCCTTGAGCGTCATCCCTTCGACGGCCAGCGTGACGTCGACGAAGGACTCACTCTGGAGGAGCTGCTCGAACACCGATATGATGTTGGACTGGTGGTTGTTCCAGCGGAGGCAGAACTGTTGCGGTGACATGGCCATTCTGACGCCCGGCGACACCCTGAGGAGGAGAGGAGAAGGACACGTTAAAAATACAGAGGAATACAGCCATAACGTGGAGGCATGACATAAGGAAATACAAAATACAGTGGAATACAGCCATAACGTGGAGGCATGACATCAGGAAATACAAAATACAGAGGAATACAGCCATAACGTGGAGGCATGACATCAGGATATACAAAATACAGAGGAATACAGCCATAACGTGGAGGCATGACATAAGGAAATACAAAATACAGTGGAATACAGCCATAACGTGGAGGCATGACATCAGGAAATACAAAATACAGAGGAATACAGCCATAACGTGGAGGCATGATATCAGGATATACAAAATACAGAGGAATACAGCCATAACGTGGAGGCATGACATCAGGAAATACAAAAGAGAGCAGAGGAAAGGCGAATAACGTTAAACAGTTGTGATGTGGACGGGGAGGAGGGAAGAGAAAAATGGAGGGGGAAGAAAGAAGAATGGCCACTGTGACATTACGGCGGGAAGGGGAAGGGAAGAGGAAGGGTGGTGGGAGAGAGGAAGGAGTGATGACAGAGGACACGTTGCGGAGAAAAGAAGAAAGAGGCGATAAAAAGAGAAAAAGAAAAGGCAAATAACATTAAAGAGTTGGATTTGTGGCCATCATGACGCTTAGCGAGTAGAAGAGAGGGAGTGGATGAGGGGGTTAGATGAGGTGGACGAGGGGGTGAGAGGAGGAGGAGGAGGAGGAGGAGGAGGAGGAGGAGGAGGATTAGTAAAGGAGGCTCACGGAAGAGGAGGATTTAGAGAAGAGGGTCAGAGTAGAAATGAAAGGAGGAGATGAGAGGGAAGGGTGAGAGAGGAGAATGAGGATACCCATTGCTATTATTATTATTATTATTATTATTATTATTATTACTATTATTATTATTATTATCACTCACTATTAGAGAGCCACGGACAGTGTTGTTTATATTGTGGGTTCTTCATAATGAGCTTATTGTATTAGCGCCAAGGCTCAGCTGCTAACGCCTTTTGTTCGTGATATTAGTGCTCGATTTGCTCTTGTTGATCGTGATGAAAAACAGTAGAAAACGAGGGACTTATTTTATTTTATATTAGAGGAAGTAGCTTAAGGGCTAAATAACTAAAGCAAACAAAAAGCACACAAAAAATATCGGTAATGTTGCTCCTGCGAAAAAAATATATATACAGTTTAAGTGACCAAGAGAGAGAGAGAGAGAGAGAGAGAGAGAGAGAGAGAGAGAGAGAGAGAGAGAGAGAGAGAGAGAGAGAGAGAGAGAGAGAGAGAGAGAGAGAGAGAGAGAGAGATTAATCTCGGTTAGAGCAACAGAACACGTAAGACTTTGAGGCATTTACGGAAAAGAAGAAAAAGCTCAGCAGATCTTCATAGTTTACAAATAAGGGAAAGGAAAAAGAAAAAAAAACACTTCCTGAAATTTATATATTGGCAAAATTAGTTCTGGTCTATATGAATGCTTAAAAATATCAGAGTGAGAGGAAAAGAAAGACGAAGCAAAATTTGATGGAGAGCGTGTAAGTTATTCTGAGCCGCCCGCTGTTCATTACCTCAGTCAGTCAGTCAGTCAGCCAGTCAGCCAGTCAGTCAGTCAGTCAGCTGACGTGTAAAAGATAAATAAATACAGAAAAATATAACGTTTGATTTGGAACGGTTTCTGATAATGCACACACGAATTACCCCCCCTCCCCCTCGCCGTTACTCCCTCTCCCCAATCCCCCCCTTCACACACACACACACACACACACACACACACACACACACACACACACACACACACACACTCTCGTTACTTCATCACGGGGAACCACCTGCCTTCGTGTTTGTCTTGCTAAGTGTGCGTGGAGGGGTGGGGGAAGGAGGGGAAGCGCAGGATGGAGGGGAAGGATAGGGGGAGGGGGCTGCGGCGGCCTCATCCCGATCAATATTTTATGCTCAGAACGCTATACGCCGACCAGCCAAGCCAAGCCAAGCCCTCGCTCGAACAACCCACTAACCGAACTTATCACCCGACAGAGCAAGCAACTGAATAACCAAGGAACTAACACACCAAGAGACTAACCAAGAACCCGATCAATCAGTGAATAAGTTAAGTAATCAAGTAAAGAAGTATATTGATGGCTGTATAATGTAGGGTTGGTGGGAGGTTGGGCAAGGCAGGTTGATGGGGAGGTTATAAAGGGGTGGATGATTCTTTAGTATGGGAGAAGAGTATATGAGGTTGAGGGGATTAGGTGAGAGGGTTGAATGGGGTGAGATGGGCTGGAGATGGGAATGGAATGGGGAGTTGAAAGTATTAGGGAATCGAGGGAAGTTGGCGCAGGAAGTTGAGGGTGACAGAGAAGTTTCGGGTATGGAAGATGGGTTAGGTAGAAGAATAGAACCGAGAAGAAAGGCGAGGGAGTCTTGAAGAGGATCGTGGGAGGGGGAAAAGAAAGTGGAAAGGGGAATAAGTAGTTGAGGAGGATATATGTTACACTAGAGAGGATTATAGGATCGAAATAACTATAGAAAAGGTGTTGATAAGAGTTAGTGGAGTTGAGAGTTCGTGGAGTTGGTGGAAAGGCTTGGTTTGGGGATATGAAGGGAAAGGGAGGCGGGGTCGGTGGAGGCGTTGCGTTGGGCGTGTCCGTAGCAAGGCGATCGATACCTGGCCATACCTGAGGCGGCTCGGGCTGACGTGTGCTTAATGAGGGACGACAAACAGATCACCTGATTGACCCGTAGTTACTTACACCTGGGCGACACCTTGATCACTCACCTGGGCTTGATCACGTACTAGACTGATATTATTGTTTTATTTTATTTATTATTTGTGAGTGTGTTTATACCTGTTTAACGTATGATTTAGCAGGATTTGGGTCAAGTTTGGAGTGTTACGTATTTTAGCGCATGTCATATAACGTGTGTGTGTGTGTGTGTGTGTGTGTGTGTGTGTGTGTGTGTGTGTGTGTGTGTGTATGTTTCGTTAATACTGTAGTATCCTCGTGTCCTATTAGCTGGTGTTATTGTCACGAAAGGAAGGAAGCACAACGTTATTTTTTTCTTTCATTCTTCTTTTTTCTTATTCTTTCTTAGTGCTTTTGAATCTTGTCACTCCCTATCGCCTGGACTTTCAAGGCTTCAGAGATATATTACCATTATTTGTGTATTTTTTTTTTATATATATACATTTTCAAAGTTTCATCTCTTGCACTTGGGTTTTTTTTTCATCCTCTTCCTCGTAGTTCGGATTTCACATGCATTGCACACATAAAAAATGTATCCTAGTCGTGCAGTTAAAAAGAAAAAGTAGTAGCAGTATATTTTTTCTAATCCGTGCTTTGTAGTTGGCTGAAGGTAAAAAGAAAACAAAAAAAGAAAAGTTTGCCAACGCTTTGTGGCTCCGAGGCGCGCAAAGGATGGACAAAGCAGTGGCTGTGTGTCGCTCGCCGATGCTGAATGGCGAGAAGCATCGTATTCCCGCCCCTCATTTTGCCCAGCGTTTCAGACCTTTGAGGGAAGAGTGATTGTGTGTGTGTGTGTGTGTGTGGAGGGGAGGGGGGGAGTGGGTGCTTGTGTGTGTGGGGGGGGAGGGCTGGGAAGGGAGGTGATTGTTTTTTTTTTTTCAGGTGATAAAAAATAATTACTAACATAATTTTCCGTATCGCAGTTCATTTACAACGCAGGAAGTCGCCTTTTTTTGTCACTCTTCTTTATTTTCATGCAACTAAAAAAGAGAAAAGAGGAATCATTCACCATTTTTTAATCGTGTGTAGCAGTAAAATCATAACACAGAAATCATGTCGTCGGAAGCCACTTTTTAACTGTATTTCCACGGTCTTTGTATCCGTTTATTTTCACTCCTGGCTGCCTCCTCTGCTGCTGTGGAGAATAACTAAATAGAAAAAAAAAACCATTCACCAGAAACAACAAAACATCACGTCGTCGGTGCCTCGAGACTCACACACACACGTCAGAAGCGCAGCGAGAGAGATCATATTTATCGCTATTATTTTTTCTTTGTTTCTCGCGACTGAGTGAAGTGTGGAGGATCAGCCGCGTTCGTACCAGTGTAAAAAAGAGTGTCAATGAAGGTCCAGCAGCCGGGTGATGAGCAGGGCGAGTGGAAGGGAAAATAAAACAGCAAAAAAGAAAGACTGGAGCGCTGGAGTGTTGTGGTCCGCGTGTAACAAAACAAAAAGACTATTTTTTTTAAGCGTAAAGCGTAAAAGCGAAGTTAAGAGAGAGGACGAAGAGAGAGAACAACAAGGTGGATGGGGAAGGGAAGGGAAGGATGAGGATGAGGAGGAGTAGGAAAAAGAAGGAAGACGAGAAGGAGAAGAGAAAGGAACAGGATAATGGAAAAGAAGGAAAGAAAAAAGGAAAATAAGAAGAAAATAGAGAAGGAAAATAAGGAGGCGTACAGAATTAAGGAAAAGGAAGAAGAAGAGAACAAATACGTATATAAGAAAAGGAAAAAGGAAACCAGAAAATAACGAGGAAGAGGAAAATCAATAACGAGGAAAACGGAGAGGACGAAGTTGTTCACGAAAGGGAAAAGGAAACAAAACTGAAAATATAAAGTTGAGGAAAACAGAAAACATGAATGAGATGGACCAAGGGAAAGCAAGAGGAAAAGGACGAGGAGGAGGCTGCAGCGAGGAAGGGCGAGGACGGGGATCAGTGCTGGCGGTGGTCATCTCGATAATTGGTCTCGACAGGTGGTTCTCGCGTTGAGCCAGGCCGGGAAAGGAAGGGGAGAGGGGTGACTGGGGGGAGGAGGAGCAGGTGGCGGGGAGGTGGAGGGAAGGGGGTGACTAACTGATACTGCCACTCCTTCCTCTCCCCTCTCCCAGCCTCTCTCTCTCCCTGTCTCCTTACCTCCCTCCCTCCCTTCCCTCCTCTCCTTTTAATTAACCCAGACATTTCCTATTACATTTGTCTTTTTTTTTTTTTGCTTTTTTTCGCATTTTTTGGTCCCTTTTCTCTCTTGTTTGTGGTCATTTTTGTCTATTCTTTTTTTTAGTTTTTTATTGTTATTATTTATTTGTGTTTTTATTTATGTTGATCCGTATTTGTGGCTGAGTGTTTTAAATGTTGCTTTTTTGTGCTTTATTTATGTTTTATTTATTCTTTCTTCCTCGTGAGCGTTCAGTAAATATTTATGAATGATTCTTTTTCGTGTAATATTTTTGTGTGTTAATATTTTCTCTTTAGTATTTATTTATTTATTTATTCCAGTGATATTTCCCTTTTTTCTATATCAGTGTCACATATTTGAACAGTTTTTCCATCTTTCGTTTTTGCCTCTATAACATTCTTTCATTCAAGTTGTTTTTTGCCTCTTCTCTTCAGGGGTAACTATTTTTAGGTCTTTGTTTTTCTCCTACACCAACAGAGGAAAGAAAAAAGCGTATCTGCGTAGGGGGAAATAGTTGTGAATGAGCGCACTTATTTTGGAGGACGGTGTGAAAGGAGGACGAAGGTAGGGGAATGAAGTAGTGGAGAAGGGAAGGAGGTAGACTGAATAGAGGAGAGTGCTAATGGAAGGACAGGGATTGAGAGGAGAGGGAGAGGGAGAGAGAGAGAGTTACGATGGAGGAGTGTTAGTGAGTATTGAGAACGGTTATATTGGCTAGCAGTATTAGTAGTGGAGAGACAGAGCGACGGATACAGACAGAGAGAGGAGACATATAGTAGAAGGGAGAGCGAGATAGTCAATGGTAGACGAATGAAAAGGGGAAGAATATTGAAAGAAAACCAGAGAACATACGAACGAGGGATGAGATTGATGATATAGATGGAGTAGAGAATTGAAGAGCAAGGGGAAAGAGGATTTAATAGAATAATGGAGGAGTGACATAGGACGAAGGTCAATCAAGGAAGGGAAGAAGGCAGGACGGAAGGAAGGGCCGATGAGGGGGCTGGGAGATGAAGGGAAAATGAAGGGCGGAGGGATTAGCTGGAACAATAGTGAAGGGAAATTCCAGGAAGGGATGAAAGAGGAAGGGAGAGACGGGTGAACAAGTGAAGGACAAGAAAGAGAGGCCGTTAGTGAAAGGAGAAAGATGTTGAGATATTGATAGACAGAGATAGACAAAGAAAAATAAAAAAAGAAAAATAGAGAAGGTGGAGCGAAATAGAAGAATCATTGTCAGAGGCCCAGGAAAGAGAAACGAAGGAAAAGCGAGGCAGAAACGAAGGAAAAAAGGTGAAACGAAGAAGGAACAAAGTCGAAGGAGATGTAGGGATGAAAAAAAAAAACTGAAAGCGAAGAAGATTGGAACGAAGGAATATCGAGTGAGTGGATGAAGAAGAAGAAACCGAAGAAATGGCAGAGGAGGGAGAGAAAGAGAGAGGTAGAGAACGGAGGGAGGGGAGGAGAGAAGAGCAGCCAGCCAGCCAGCCCGCCAACTCTCGCAAGCCCGCACGAGAGAACGAACCCAGACTCCGGAGAAAAAAAAGAAAAAAAAAAACAATGTACTCTGCCTTCCTCCCCCACGAGACGCAGCACTGGGGTCCCACGCACGACTTTTGATATTTTAAAGGACTGGATGCAAGTTTTCCTCGTGCTTCGGGAAGGGAATGCCGTCAAAGGGAAGGAGGGAAAAAGCTCGGCTCGTGATGCTTCCTTAAGGATCGGAGAGAAAATTATGCGGGATGGGAAGAGAAAAAAAGCTGACAGAGGAAAAAAGTTAAGTTTGGTGAATCGGGGAGAAAATTTATGCAGGATTGAAAGAGGAAATATAAGGTTAGTGGCATATGAATGAGGTTTAGTTGAGTCATCGTATAGAAAGAGGTGAATAGTAGACAGATGTTAAGATTTAAAGCTGAAATTCGTTACTGAAAACATCCATTTGCGTTTTCTTATTGATGTTGAAAGGTGAATGTCGTTAAGGAAAGTAGATCGCTTCATATATCGGGCAAAATTTAACACGAAAAAAGAGCATTAAAAAAAAAAAAGACATTCCTAATACTTCTCAAATTAACTTATCAAAATATCAACCCTAAAAAAAAGAAAATACTAACAAGAATAGGTTACAGGAAAATACAGATGTACCCACGAAAGAAAGAAAAATGGAATCAAAAGAAAAAGCCAAAAAAATATACCCATGCCACAAAGACCCGCATATTTTCTTTACTTATCTAAGAAAACCTACAAGGAAGAGAGAATATACGTACAAAGGCACACACACACACACACACACACACACACACACACACTGACGCAGGAACCCGAATTACCGAGGACACAGAGACAGCTGACGGAGGCATATTTTAAGAAGGCTTGGTAAGAAGGCGGGTCCGGTTAGGGGCTACCATTACGAGGGTTGGGAAGGGAGCGGGGAAGGGGGACGGAGGAAGGAAAGGGGGGAATGGGGAACGGGAGGAGGAAGGGAAAAATGTGATGGGAATGTGGAATGGATGGATGAAGGAAGGAAGGAAGGAAGGAAGGAAGGTCAAATAAGTGATGTAGGAAGATTAAAGGGAGGTGGAGGAAAGAAAGGAGAATAAAAGTTAGGAAAAGGGACTGGAAGAAGAAAGGGAACTGAGATGGGAATATGGAAAGGATGGAGGAAGGAAGGAAAGGAGAAGAAAGGATACAGAAAGCTAGGGTGAAGGAAAGAGACAAGCAAATAAGAAGGAAGAAATAGGGGAGATGGAAGGAGGTAGGAAGGACGAAACGAGGAAAGAGTGGAATGGAAATGTGGAAAAGATGAAAGGGTGAAGAAAGGATGTAGAGAACTAGGATGAAAGAACGTGGAGGGAAGCAAAGAGAAAGAGGGAAGGGTTAGAAAGAATGGAAGGAGGGGAAGAATAGTTGAGGGAGGGGAGATGAAAGGAAGAAAAGGGAGTTGATTTGAGAAGGGGAAAGGAAGTATGGAGGCGTGTAATTAGAAGTTGTAATGCTTTAGTAGACTCCTTGTAATTTTGGGAGAGAGGGAGAGGGAAAGGGTAAGGGAAAGGGAAAGTGAAAAAAAGAAAGAAAGAAAGAAAGAGAAAGAGAAAGAGAGAGTAATGATGATGGTAATTAAAACAAATGTGATAGTAATGATAGTACTAATAACAACAACAACAACAACAATAATAATAATAATAATAATAATAATAATAATAATAATAATAATAATAATAAGGAAATATTATTGGTACATTTTTTCCAACATCACGTGTTCTAAGCCTTCAAAACTTTATACCATTCTCTTCGACATTTCCTTTGTACTTTCTTTATACATGGATCGTGTGTCACTAAATCATTTCTAAGTGTGTGACCTTTTAAACTTCGATCTTCCTTTACTTCCTATTCGAATCGAAGTTTATATATAGTGTGTGACCTTTAAACTTCGATCTTCTTTTACTTCCTATTCGAATCAAAGTTTATATATTTTCTTTGTTATTATTTCGCATTTCTTTGATCATTGCAACACTCAAATGTAAAATGTTACCGAGAAAAAAGTTCTTTCATATATACACAAACCCCTTGCACACTTAATCGTTCTCATGTATATTCAACAAACGTAACTTAAGCCTCTTATTCTTATGCAGAGGAATTATTCATGTTTTAACCTTTTTTTTCGTATTTTCTGTTCCTTGTTTTCCTCTGGTCTGTGTCCATTTTCGTCTGTTCCCTTTATTTTCCTTATTCGGTTATTATTTTTCGTCTTAGTTGGCATTTCCTTCTAAACATCGATTGGTATATTTATTCCTGAATGTTTGAATGTTGCTTTTTCATGCGTTTTTTATAGCACTAAAATCATTTATACTCACCCTCCTTTATTATGTCGCCGAGGAGAGCAATTCATCACTATAATAATACATCACTTTACATGCCGTGTGTCTCGCGTGCCAGTGTGTAATCCTCCCTGTAACGCGATCCAATTCTCTTTGAAATCGAATCGGAACCCTCGTGTGTCATGGCGGGTCCGGGGTCTTAATTTAACACCTGCTCTCACCTTTCCCTTCCTTGTGATCCACGCGTCAATATCCCAACTCCCAACCCCTCCGCCCCGCTCCTCTCTCCCTCCTTCCTTCTCTTTCAAGTATTGACTTTCTATTATTTTTCTCTCCTCTCTCCCCCACCCTCACACTCTCTCCCCCTCTCCAGCTCTTTCTCCCTCTCTCACCCTCTTTCTCTTTCTCTCCCACCCTTCCTACATAGTTATCTTGTGTCAATTCTCCTCCTTCACCTTTTGTCTCTCCCTCTTCTCTCTTCTTCTCCCTCTCTCTCTCATCTCATCTCTCTCTTTCCCCTCCTCCTCCTCCTCTCCCCTTTCAGTAACCTTATCGAACAAAATCCAAATCCCATATTTTCTTCCACTCCTCCTTTCCCCTTTTCCTCCCTTCCCCTTCCCCCTCCAATCCTCTTTAGATCCTTCTTTGCAAACCCCTTCCTCTCTCTCCCCCTCTTCTTCTTCTTCCTTCTCCTCTTTCTTCCGGGTGTCCAATGGAGGAAGGGAGAAGGGAGTGATAGGAAAATGAAGTAGGAGAGAATGTCGAGAAAGGGGAGAGAGAAAAAAGAGGATTGAGATGCGGAAGAATGTGAGATGAAGGAGAGAGGGAAAGAAACGGGTAGGAGGAAGGGAGGGGAGTGGGAGGGAAGAGGAAAGGGGAAGAGGGAGAGAGGGAGAGAAGAAAAGGAGAGAGAGAGGGAGAGTACAGTATATTAAAATTTTACCCTCTCATTCTCCCTCATTCTCTCTCTCTCTCTCTCTCTCTCTCTCTCTCTCTCTCTCTCTCTCTCTCTCTCTCTCTCTCTCTCTCTCTCTCTCTCTCTCTCTCGGCTAGATCTTGTTAATTTTATCCTCTTACCTGTGCGCCGCCTTCCCCTTACCCTCCCTCCTCCTCTTCCTCCTCCCCCTCTCCCCTCCCTTCCCCTCTTCTTTCCCCTCTTTTCCCCTCCTCTAATCGGTCATCTGCCTCGTCCATCCTATTACCTGCTATGACTTTTTCTGCTTCCTCTCTCTCTCTCTCTCTCTCTCTCTCTCTCTCTCTCTCTCTCTCTCTCTCTCTCTCTCTCTCTCTCTCTCTCATTTTAGACTTTTTTTTCCTTTTTTCTTCTTTATTTCTACTCTTTACTGCCTTAAACGTTTCTATCAATGTCTTTTTTCTTATTTTTTCCTTTCTTTCTCCCATTCCCATTCTCCTTCCCCTTCTTTTTCCTTCTTCCTTCCTCTTCCTCGTTTTCCTTCTACTCCTTCTCCTCCTCCATCTCCTCCTCCTCCTCCTCCTCCATCTTCTATTTCTCTTCCTCCTCCTATTCAGTACCATTCGTTCTTGTTTTAACCTACGATATGAAACTTCTCCACGTACTCTCATTCCTCCTCCTCCTCCTCCTCCTCCTCTAACGTAATACCCTCGGGAGCCATGATAGCATCTGGTCACGTTTCCTCCAAACTACTGAGGAGTGTTGGATCACCAGAAGGTTAATTATGATAGAGAGAGAGAGAGAGAGAGAGAGAGAGAGAGAGAGAGAGAGAGAGAGAGAGAGAGAGTCGATATCAATTCTTTATTTTTATTTTTATTTGCCCTTTTTTTAGTTCCTGTTAATTTGCAGTTAAAAGATTACATGGAATCATTATATGCGGCAGGAGGAGGAGGAGGAGGAGGAGGAGGAGGAGGAGGAGGAGGAGGAGGAGAAGGAGAAGAAGGAGGAGGAGGACGAGGAATAGGAGGCGGTGATGATGATGATGATGATGATGATGGTTGCAAGATGTGAAAAAATGTGGTAGAAATAAAATAAAAGACTAAGAAGAAGAAGAAGTAGTTGTGGTGGTAGAAGAAGAAGAAGAAGAAGAAGAAGAAGAAGAAGAAGAAGGCGAAGAACAGCAACAACAAGAACAACAATGAATAGAACAAACACTAGAAAAGAAGATGAACAAGAGCTCGTCCTCATACACAAAGTCACACGAGTCTGCCATGAAAGCGGATCCATTTTCTTAGGCGACGCTTCCTTTCACGCACGTTTTCTAAGGTGGCGCTGCTGCCTTTCCCGCCGCGCTTCCCCCTCCTCCTCCTCCTCCTCCTTCCCCTCCTCCTCCTCTTCCCCCTCGTCCTCCTCGTTGTATACCTGCTGACTCCTGCGTTCACCTGAGTAATCACCTGGTGGCTAAATAGTTCCACCTTCCCCCCATACCCTCCACCTCCAACCTTCTTCCCCCTCCCCTCCGTCCTTCCTTCCGTCCGTCCTGCGCATAATTTGACGCATTCACGCATAATTTTGACAGTTTCACGCACGTACGCTCGCGGAGACAAAGAGCGGCGAGGCGACGTTCTGAAGGTGTTCCTGGTATTGCTACGCTTCTCTCTTTTTTTATTTGGTTTATTATCCTTGTTACGCATATACGCACGGTCGCCGGGTTGGACTGGTGCGTCTCAGGGTTGTGTAATGTCTCGTTGTGGGCCACGCTCGACTTTCCTGACCAGGTGACTCGGTTCTCTTGAGGCGCATCGAGCGAACCTACACACGCACGCACGCTTGTTTAGGCTTATGTTTCGTTTGCGTTTTTTCTCTTTCTTTTTTTACTGTTTGTTGTCTTTTAGGGTAAGAAGTTTTTTTGGGGGGGTTCTTAAGGTTATTTTAGGTTTATATTTTGTGCTGTCAGTTTTTTTTTATGTACACACACACACACACACACACACACACACACACACACACACACACACGTGCAGAGCCAGAGTAAATCACAGCCTTCAGAAAATACGTGAATACATGTCATGCGTTTTATGACACGGCCCAGGACACTGCCGACGTCTCTTCCCGACACGCACGCACGCACATACACGGACACACCCACACCCACACCCACACACACACACACATACACACACATACACACACATACACATGTACACGCCGGCGCACGCACGGACGGCCTTACGCCTTCATTCACACGGCGAACACGCACAAAACTTTCGACTTGTGGTTGAATGTTACGCTGTTTGATTTGCGTTCTTATGTTTGTTATTCTTTATTTTATTCTTTCTGAGTGCTTGAAGATAATTACTGATACTATTATTATCATTATTATTATTATTATTATTATTATTATTATTATTATTATTATTATTATTATTATTATTATTATTATAATTACAACTACTACTATTACTGCTACTACTACTACAACTACTACGACTACTACTACTATACTACTACTACTACTACTACTACTACTACTACCCCACTTCTTCTCACTCCCCCCCCCCCCCCTCGTCACACAACAGCGTTTTCCTCTTTAATTTCCACGTAACAGACTTTCCTTCATATATTACCTCTCATACATCCTCCATTCACACACACACACACACACACACACACACACAGACACACACAGACACACACACCTATAATACTTACATGTGTGGGATCAAGAAGGGGAACATGGAGGAGGAGGCAGGTCAGGGGAGGATGGAGGAGGGAGGAGGCCGGAGCATCCTTGAACGAGTCTTGGTTTCTTTTTTTTTTTTCTCAATCACTCGATCACCAACACGACCACGGCCACGACAATAAGAACGACAGCGACGATAGCCACGACCCGCGACCCTCACACATCACCACTGACTCTAAATCTCACTAGCGTAACACTTTTATAATAACACGACTTCGGGCCATTAAGTTCTCTCGTACTCGATTCTTGGTGTGACTTTTATGAATTGAAATGAATGACTTAAATGATGGTGGGTCGATTTTCTTGCTTTTCTTGCTATGATCACTTATTTTTATTTTTTACGGGTGATTGACACACAAACACACACGAACGTAAAAAAGATATTGATAAAAAATGCTAGACGAGGTATAAAAGACTTGATTTTCTAATAGTTTTTTTTTCTAGTGTGTTTTATCACATTACCTGGAGCAAATATGGGGGTTAAGTAGCATGTAATTTGACATTAAACTTCAATCTATATTTTCCACGAGGGGATCAATTATCAGGCAAACGCTTTATTCGTTTCCTCGACGGTTATGTAGTGTGCTGTTTTTTTTTCTCCTCTTTATCTCAGCTCGCCAAGTCCTGCCCTTTACTGATAACTGTCCACCACTTTACAGGTCCGCTTATCACCACCGCTCTTTACTCGCCACCTGTTACCTCTCTAAGTCTTAATTCACGTCTTCTCACTCTTAATTTCCTTCTCTCAGGCGTTCTATGTATTCAGTGAGGGGTCTCCTTCATCTAGATTTAAATATATCTTGGTTTAAAGTTCTCTCAGCGTAGAGTTGCTTTCCTATTTTTTAAAGTTCCCGCCGCTACACCAGATGCCCAACTCGACTAGACTACCCTGGCGGCGTCTTGCGTGGGGGACGTGGCGGTGTTTTTGTCGTTGATGGTGGTGTTGATGGTGTTGTGGCAGCGTGGGTGGTGTTGTTGTGGTGGTGTGGAGGATGGTGGCGGCTGCAGCATTGGTTTGGTGGGGCGGGGAGCACTCGTAGCGGTGGTGACAACACTGGGCAGAGCCATGATGGGACGACGACACACGGCACACATGCACACACACATACACACACCAGTGGACCCGACCGACCGACCGACCAACCGACCGACCGACCCGTACCCGTCACCCGGCCAAGGTGGACTGATCGGCTCTCACACACACACTCGCCGTTTTAGCTCTCGCCGCACCCGCCGATCAATTTTAGAGCCGCGGGAAAGTCTACGGTAACGACAAGCCGCGTTTAACTAAGTCCGCACCAACCTCCGACGCTCTCACTCGTTTGCACCGCTTTTTCGATCTTTTCCTACTGGTGTTCACTGTGTTTGGGGCTATGTTAGTGTAGGAGAGGAGTAAGGTAGTGAGGGTGTTCTTGTATAGTGGCGGGGGTGGTGTAGGTGAGGTGGTAAGGTGTCAGTGACGGTGTTAGTGGAGGTGGTGGAGGTAGTGACTGCGGTGAAGGGTAGGCGGGCACTGCATGATGTAGAAATAGAATACTCAGACGAGGGGCCACACGGGGCGACAAGAGAGCAAAATCAATGGATCAATAACAGACTTCGCTGTGAGTGAGAGTGCGTGGAGGATGAGGAGGAGCAGGAGAAGGAGGAGGAGGAGGAGGAAGAGGAGGAAGAGGAGGACGTGGTGGTGGTGGTGGTGGGGTTAGGAGGAGGAGGAGATACAGTGCCAGCTAGGGACCCTTCTCTCTCTCTCTCTCTCTCTCTCTCTCTCTCTCTCTCTCTCTCTCTCTCTCTCTCTCTCTCTCTCTCTCTCTCTCTCTCTCTCTCTCTCCCCCCTTCTTCCCACTGCTCCGTGGCACCCTCACTCTTTCACCCACACACATTTTGAGATCAATAACAAGGGAAATCAATAGTGCCACCTATCCCACAGTGCCACGGGCTGCTCTCTCTCTCTCTCTCTCTCTCTCTCTCTCTCTCTCTCTCTCTCTCTCTCTCTCTCTCTCTCTCTCTCTCTCTCTCTCTCTCTCTCTCTCTTTCTGGATGGCACTTCTCCGTTCCCCGCTCGATGCCGAGTAGGCCCAAGCCGGTGGCGGCGGCGGCGGCGGTGGCGGCGGTGGTGGTGGCGGCGACGGGTGCGCGGGTAGCTTCCCTCCCATACATCCATACCTTCCCTCCCTTTCTCTCACTTTCCTTCACTTTCCCGGTCACTTTCTTTGCACTGAGCGGGTTCCTGGGCACCTTAGACGCTGGGTGGACGTGGTGTACGTGTACTTACGTGGGCGTGGGCGTGGTGGGCGGGCTGGGAGCGAGAAGGGTGTGTGTGTGTGTCCAGACTTCCCCTCACATCCCCTCCCTGTGGACCAGCGCTGAGAGGGTAGTAGCAGCAACCACGTTCATAGAAAACGGTATCCTACCCCTAGTACACTCCACCATACGCACCCTCCCACCATACTATACCATACGCCGCCATACGCCACCACTATACGCACCATACACGACCTCCCACACGACACCCCGGCTCCGATATTTCGCGTACGCATCGGCACGGCGGCCTCATAAATATTGCCGGCCCCCCGATGCGAACGCGGTGATACGCAATGCAGGCGTCACTATACGGAATGCACCAACACCATCTGCAGCACCACCACCCCCGCCACCACCACTGCTACCTGCAACACCACCACCACCACCACCACCATCTTCATCTCCATCATTATTTTTTCCTTTGCATAACCGGCTGTCCCGTTTACCTTCGACCTACGACAGTGATAAATACGCCTCCTCCGTCCCCGCCACTCACCAAACGCCACTAGATGCCGTAACCTACGCCACGAAAAGCTGCGGTGTGGTGCGACTCACTCACCCCCAGGCACTGTACCGCATTGTATCCGATAATGGGTCATCACACGTACTCTAGATCACCATAAACCTCACGCACGTTCGGTACTACTGTTTAATGGTCTTTGTCGTGGTGGTATTAGCGCGCCATCACACCACTGCTACTGTTCGTTTTTATTACCGACAAACACCGCTGAAAGCCTCATTAGTACCCGCCAGATCGCTCTCAAGGTCGCCACAAGCTAACTTTAGGGACATTTACCACAGAAAGAACACTCATTTCGCCGCACCATTCTCACCACACGATATATTTCCCACCCACACCGCCGCCACCACAAGAATAGTCACTAGTCGCCACACCACCCAAGGTCGCCACAAGCTAACTTTAGGGACATTTACAAGAGAAAGAACACTCATTTCGCCGCACCAATCTCACTACGCGATATATTTCCCACCCGCACCGCCGCTACAGGGGTAATAAGCACCATTCACCGCACCACACAAGGTCACCACAAAACTAACTTCGGGACGTTAACAAGAAGACTCATTTCACAGCACCCTTAACACCACACGACGTTGTTTGCCACCCGTACCGCAGTCGCCACCACAAGGATAATCACCAGTCACTACACCGCTCAAGGTCGCCGGGCGTAGTAAGGGGCTGGTATGCTTAATTCCACCGCCGCTATTTGCCGCTGGAGCCACGCATCGCCGCGGCCCGCCCGGTACACTGTTGCGGGTTAATTAGCAGTCAGCACCACGCGCCTCGTTCAAGGTCACAACACCGCACGCAACACCAAAGTAATGCCACCGCGCTAAACTTCAACCGCGAGAGCACCACTACTAACATAACTCGTGACACTCACCTCACTGCGAGCCGCCGTTTCTCACCACGCCGCGGGATGTTGATAAAGCCACCAGCACTGCACGGGACGCCAAACTGTCACCATGCTGCGTACATTTCACCACCCTCACCACCCTCACCACCCCTCCCACCACTACTACTACTACTGCTACCACTCGCAACTGTCACCGTATCTCACCACAGCTCACTGAACCAGAATAGGCTTTGGGGTACGTTCATTCACCACGCTTCACCACCACCACCACCACCGCGGGTAAACAGTTCCTCCCACCTCCACCACCGCCGCTGCTGCTATGTATTACCACCGACCAATAACCACACACCACCGTGCTTGTAGGAACGTACATAGCAAACTTGTCTCATTATGTCATGGTGCAATAACATATTTCGCCATGTTGTAATGCCGCGACGGACTGCGTTTTCGTCTAAAAAAGTTATTTCAGTAATTTGTTTTCTACTTTATCACTTGCCTTGTTTCATTCATATTAAAAGTAAACTCTCTTGAAAGAAAATACGAAAAACCCGATGTCAAAATTAGAGAATGAAGTATTGAAAAAAAAAAAGCATATAAACGAATTTCCAGAAGAGAATTAGTTGAAAGGTCTGTTGATTATAATGTTCATGTTTGTATAGTGGAATATATATTCATAGACAAAACCGTTTCAAGTGTGTAAAAGTTGTCTCTTAACTAACCACAAAGCACACCCACCACCACGACGACGACCTCCCCTCACTCACCACCACCACCACCACCACCACCACCACCACCACCAAATCAAGCCACAAATCACATACTAACTCGCTGGCGACATTTCTTGCTTAGTGATTATGTGTCATTTCTGTCATTATATATCACTTACACACACACACACACACACACACACACACACACACACACACACACACACACTAAGAGCTGCACAAACAACCTTCATGAAAGTATTTTGGACCAGGAATTATAACTACCTCCCCTCACCGCTTTTCATATATTCGTTCCCTTCCTCCTCCTCCTCCTCCTCCTCCTCCTCCTCCCCCCCATCACCATCAGTTACATAAGATCTATTAATATTTTTTCTCTCATTTCGTTACTTTTCAATTTAATAATTTTCCGACGCCAGAAAGTGTCACGTGCGCAAAGGCGATTCTTCTGCTCGTAAACATGACGCTATCGACCGTAACTTCTCTTTCGGCTCGTGTGTGTGTGTGTGTGTGTGTGTGTGTGTGTGTGTGTGTGTGTGTGTGTGTGTGTGCACCTTCATTGTCGCCACCCGATTATTGATGCAATTATCCGTACGCGGCCACGAGTATGCACACACACACACACACACACACACACACACACACAATTGTTAAAAACTTTCGTTACAATTTGAGTCACACAAAGTTCCTGGAAGAGAGAGAGAGAGAGAGAGAGAGAGAGAGAGAGAGAGAGAGAGAGAGAGAGAGAGAGAGAGAGAGAGAGAGAGAGAGAGAGAGAGAGAGAGAGAGAGAGAGAGGGAACGGAGTGGGGGCTCGGTCATGGATGGGAGGAAGGGGACTTTAACAGCTAATGAAGGGTGTTATGGGTGGGTGGAAGAGAGTGGAAAGGGGGAAGGGGCGTAGGGTGAAGGGGAGGGGGTCAGGAACGCCACCCACACACTCGGAAACGTACTCAGGTCACGTGACTGCTGGAAGGGTTAAGACCAAAACACGTGTCGGCTCGTAAAGGGACGGAAGGTTAAGTCTCGAGGCATTCATTCTCTTTATTGATGAGGTTGGTTATTTGGTCCCCTGATGTAACGTTTAGGGTCGATATGAATTTTTTAGGTAGTAGGTGTAGCTGTAATAGGAGTTGCAGTTGTTATTTTTGTTGTGATATTGGTGGTGGGGGTAGTGTTAGAAGTAGTAGTAGTAGTAGTAGTAGTGGTGGTAGTAGTAGTTGTAGAAGCACCAGAAGTAGAATTAATAGGAAAAGTAAAATATATAATAATGATACAAACACTAATATTGATACGAAGAGGAGCAGCGTTTAGCGGGATCTTTTGTTTTCATTTCTTTTTTATCGTTGCATTGCTTCCTTTGTTGTAAAAAAACTAATAAAACTAATAAAAATAGTTGCCATACCAAGAAAGTATTCCTATCCCCCCCCCCCCCCCCTCTCCCCTCTCACACACACAATCGTCTCCGCACAAAGTCTCGTGTGCTACAAGAAATCGTGTTACTTTCTTGACAGCGCGCTTAAAAAAGTCTGAGATAAAAGTTTTTCGTCCGCGTAATGAAGAGGAACGTCCATTAGCCATCAGTGAGCATTTGTTGCGGATGAAAATCGTACGCTTTCTCATTTATAACAAAAAAGTGTCTAGCCGTTTAGGAAGAAACTAATATTAACTGAAGAGTATATGCTCGTTGCACTTCAAAAATGCATTATTGCTGTTAAATTTATGATCCTTATTTTTATTTCGGTTTTGCTGGCTGGTATTGCGTAGCTGAGGGCTGGTAAGAGGTGGAGGTGATGGTTGTATGTTATTTTTATTTTTTGTCCAACGTAGAAGCTGAAATTTAATGTAGGTAATATGAAAGAAAAGAAGAATTACAATCGAGCACTTCGACTTCGCAGATAAAAAAAAAAAAAATAGACGAAAGAATGCAGAAAAAGTTATCCCCGAAAACATCTTTTAGTGAGTCTTTTGGAATTTAGTAATATATTTCATAGGGAAGAAATTAACATGTCTTAGAAGATAAGGGTAATATAAAATACTCACCCATTCCTTGTGTCAGACAGGAAAGAAACAAACATTTATATTATTTCTCATCCATAGATTCTCCGCAAATAATATAAAAAAATCTCTTCCCTTCCCTCTAAAGTCTTAGCATAAAATTAGGGCATCTTTAATACACGCATTTTCGTTTTTCCATGCATGTAAATACCATCAAAGAGGCCACCTTAATAAGATTGCAGGAATAAACTTACTTTTAATATTCATGTAAGAAGGAAAACATTTTTGAGTTTCCCTCCGAAAGTTACCACAGCGTTTTTGGTTTAAATGAAATGATACACGGCGTGCTCACCTTTGTTTAATTAGCTAAATAATGTTGGTGTTAATAACGTTTGGCGGCCATAATCAGATTTCGGTCCCGCGCTTTGGTTGAGGTAAAAGTTGTGTTAAAATGTGTCGCGTGAACACGTGGAGAGAGAAATTGCTGTTCGGATGGTTTCGCTCGCTTCCATTCTCTTTGGAACCGAGTTGATAGGGGACTTTACTGTTGTTGTTGATGATGCAAATAGATTTCAGTTGATTTCTCGTTTAATTTTCAGGAGTAGACAGTATACACGTTAGAGCTCGAGAATTTTTCCCTTATTTTTATATATATATGTAAGTAGTCACCATATTTTAAAGACAAATAAGTTTCCTTTAATATGGCCTAACTATTCTTTACTATATTGTTAATAGGCACTTAGCTAGGCTGTTCCAGCGAGTCAGTTAATCCAAAGCTTGATGAGTAGATAATTTTATCGATATTACAAGGCTGAATGCTACCAAATCGATTCATTAAGTCATTTTTTCATCCATCCATAAATACGTTTATCGATGAATTTAGTATTTTTTTCGAAGAGTCAGTTAGCCAATTCTTTTTCTCAGTTCGTTAGTCAGTTAATCCAGTCAGTATATCAGCAAGTCAGTACAAGGTATACATTGCTTTATCTTCTCAATCAGTAAGATCATCAGTCAGTCTGGCACCAAAGTATTCGAACCGGCGCAAAAAAATCCAGCACATTCATGCAGTCGTTCAGTAAGCCAATCAGACAGTCCGCCACGCGTGTAATTACAGCTCCGGTAATGTTACTCGATCACGGAATCAGTCAGTCTATCAGCCGGTGAGTCAGCCGTGTAATTGCTGCTGGAACGGTAAGTTGGTAATCAGCAGCGGCGGCAAGCAGTATAGCAAATCAGTCAGTCATTTAACCCTAGAATTAACAAACCAACTATATGTATTAAGAGACAGATAATTCACTTTTAGACGATAGATTAAATTGCCACATACTCAAAACACACTCAATACTCTACCGTAGAATTAACAAACCAACTATACGTATTAACACAGATACTTCACTTTTAGACGATAGATTAAGTTGCCACATACTCAGAAAACACTTAGTACTCTACCCTAAAATTAACAAACCAACTATTCGTATTATGAGACGGATAATTATTTACGTTTAGAGAATGAATTAAACAAACACTCATTAAAATATCAGTCAATAATTTAACACTAAAATTAGCGAACCAACTATTCGTATTAAGAGACGGATAATTATTCACGTTCACACTATAGATTTTTTTTTACAGCGGAGGAGTCAGTTCAAGGGCATAAAAAAAGGTAACAAATGTGAAAAAAGCCCTATAGATTAAACACTATAGATTAAACAGCCACGTATTTAAAAGTCACTCAGTAATGTAACCCTAGAATTAACAAGCTAACTATTCATATTTAAAGACACTATCATTCACATCTAAACGGTAAATTGTATAATCGCATAATCGGTCACCCGTACAGCCAGTCATGCTCTTTACACCCGGTCCGTCATGCAGTCAATAAAGGGAATGCATAGACGGTGAATCAGTCGGTTAGTCATGCCAGTGAAGCGATTGGATATTCAGCTAGCGACGGTCAGCCAGTGAGTCATGTAGTTCACCCAGTCAGTAAAGCGATTGGTAAGTCATTCAGTCAGTCGATAATTTAGTTGATAAGGCATACGATTGGATTGCACGAGTTACCGATGCAACTAATGTTCTCTTATGCAGAAATGTAGCCTGTCAGAATCTAGTCATTACCTGTCAGTATCTAGTCCCTATCAGTCAATCAGTCAGTCAGTCAGGCAGGCAGTCAGGCAGAAGTCAATCATATATTCACCATTTACCGTCACTAGGTTTCCGAATTCTCTTAGTTGGCATTTTTTCTTTATTTTCGTTTATCTTTATTTTCTTTCATGTGATTTATTGTTTTCTTCCCTATACCTCTTCGATTCCCTTCCCTTCTCTCCTCCCTATTCTTCCCTCCACGCTTGTCTCCCTCACCCCTCCACTTTCTTCCTCCACCCCATGATTATCTCCCTTCTTCGACCACCACGACCTCCTCCTTCCCCCCCTCCTCCTCCTCCTCCTCCTCCTCCTGCTTCTGCTCCTCCTCGGCCTTGACGTAAGAAGGCACGCGAGGGGAGAAGCGGGGTCAGCCAGGTCACAAAATCCCTCCTCCTCCTCCTCCTCCTCCTCCTCCTCCTCCTCCTAATCCACCTCCTCCTCTCTTCGAACACGGAACTAACGAACGAAGGAACTAAATCCAGGTTGCGGTGCGGTATTCTAGCTCGTCTTGTTGTTGTTATTGTTGTTGTTGTTTTTTTAAATATTTTTTTGTTGCTATATTGAAAGCCGTCTTAATTGTTCTTGCTTTTGTCGTTTTTGTTGTTGTTTTCCTGTTCTTATTGTTCTTTTATATCGATGATGATGTTGGGGATGTTTATGAATTTGTTGCTGTTATTGTTGTTGAGAGAGAGAGAGAGAGAGAGAGAGAGAGAGAGAGAGAGAGAGAGAGAGAGAGAGAGAGAGAGAGAGAGAGAGAGAGAGAGAGAGAGAGATCGCTGGGGGGAAAGTCTAGCGTTCAAGCATCGAGGGAGATCAATACTGACAAACTTATGACACACACACACACACACACACACACACACACACACACACACAGAGAGAGAGAGAGAGAGAGAGAGAGAGAGAGAGAGAGAGAGAGAGAGAGAGAGAGAGAGAGCGCATCGTGGGGAGGTTGATAGGGAAGGTTTCATTACAGGATCCTCATTCGTGGTCGTTAGTCACGGTTTTGGATCATAACGCGAAGCTTCGAGGCGGTGAAGTTCGAAGCAGTGAAGCCTAATCGGACCCGCTCCCAGAATGGGTCTCATACATTATAGGTTTTAATGGCGGTTCGGATCCTGTGACCCCCGCTGCGGTGAATCGATTAATAAGGGTTCGAAACAGCAAGTCAGAGGATTCGATACACTGAAAATATGATGTTTTATTAAGAGTTGCCTAGTGTCGCTTTCTTTTTATTTTTATTGCCTTTATTAATTATGTCCCTTACCTGATTAAACAATATGAAATGAAATGATAAACGTAAGGTATTTAGAATCATGTTCCTTATAATGTTTTCTTTATTTTTGTCATCTTCTTGCTTTATTTTATTTTATTCCGCAGTTTTCATATTCTGAGGTTATGATTTTTCTTTCTTCCCAAGTATTTTTTTTTATCAGCAGTGAATTCTTTGGTTTCCTTGTGCTTTCCATTCTTTTTTTTCCTCTCCTCTCCTGTTGCCACATTCAATTTATCTCTTTTCTTTCCCTTCGATATCCATTAGCTTACCTTCCCTTCATTTCCCTACCCTTTCCTTTCCTTTCCTTTCCTTCCCTTCCCTTTCCTTCCCCTCCCTTCCCTTTCCTTCCTCTCCCTTCCCTCTTTCCCCTTCCTTTCCCTCCCTCGTGTCTTTGCCGTCTGGCCACACTGAAAAGCGGCAACCTGCAGTCTGGGCTCTGAGTTCCCGTTTTCTGTTACCTTAAAAGTCTTGGATTTGAAGGGGAGATCAAAACAAAAATTACAGAAAAAAAGGGAAGTGAATATATTTTTCCTACAAATTGTATTATAAGTTTAAGTAACATATACAATCCCTACTACTACTACTACTACTACTACTAGTACTACTACTACTACTACTACTGCTATGATATGTAATTAAAGGGGAAATCTTGCGTCCTAACCAAACAGGATAAATTTGTTCTGTACATGTTTTTTTTCTGTTTAGAGAGAGAGAGAGAGAGAGAGAGAGAGAGAGAGAGAGAGAGAGAGAGAGAGAGAGAAACCTTAGGCGAATCAATTACTTCTTTTCCTATTAGGCTTGAGAAGTGAAAATGGGAAGTCGGTGGAAGCCAACAACAACTGATAAGAGGGCGTAGAACTTGCTGATAAAGTAATTAGTGAAGTGTATTATTCAGGTGGTGATAATGGCAGCGATAAGGAAGAATACAATAATGATGATGATAATAATAATAATAATAATAATAATAATAATAATAATAATAATAATAATAATAATAATAATGAATAATGTATCTTTTAATGTTAGTTTCCGTTGATTGTTATTATTTCTGTTATTATTATTATTATTATTATTATTATTATTATTATTATTTCCTCTCCCTATAAGCATTTTCTTATATTAAATGGAAATCTGAGTAAACTATTGATGTAACTACTGTCCTCCTCCTCCTCCTCCTCCTCCTCCTCCCCCTCCTCCCCCTCCTCCTCCTCCTCCTCCTCCCTCTAGATGCTTCGGCCACACAGTTGGTATAACGGATCAATACCAGCCTTCAGTAAAGCATGGGAGGAAAGGAGGGGGGGGGAGGAGGAGGAGGAGGAGGAGGAGGAGGAAGGAGGAGGAGGAGGAGGAGGAAAGGAAAGCTAAGTAAGGATAGAAATGGCCTTAGGGAGGATAGAGAAATTGTAGGGGAACTGAGAGAGAGAGAGAGAGAGAGAGAGAGAGAGAGAGAGAGAGAGAGCAGGCTTTGTTCACTCCTATACTGCAAGGGGGGGTAGGGGGAGGAGGGGGTAAATCCTCCCATCCTTCCTTCCCTTCTTCCCCCCTCCGCTCTCCTTCCTTCCTCGACATCTCTATAACATTTCCCTTTATTTTTTTCCTCTTATTTTTATCCCACACTCTCATTCCTTGTCATTCTTCTCCACGGTCACACTTCATTTGTTTCTCTTGTTTTCTCTCTCTCTCTCTCTCTCTCTCTCTCTCTCTCTCATTTAGAGTTTTTCAATTTTTGTACGTCTCATTTTTCTTTCCTTCCCTTTTTTCCTTCATTTCCATCTTATGTCTCTTGTTTTCTCTCTTGTTTACTCCTTTCCCTATTTCCTTCATCCCTTCACTGTGTCTTCTTCAGTTTCCTTCTATTTCTCATTTTCCTTTCCTTCCGTTTTTTCTTTATTTCCTTCTTATGTCTATGTTCATGAGATTATGTTATTGCACCGGAAATTGCTTTTATATAGTCTTTTTCTGTTCTACAATGTCTTTTTTTCAGTTTCTTTCCCTTTCTCTTCATTCCTATCTTATTTCATTGCTCGTGTAGTCAAATTCAAGTTCAAGTGCTTATATTATTAGTATCTGTATTGTATTATTTTTGCTTCTCATTATTTGTATTGGGCATCATAAATATCATCGTATTATATTTTGTTTAGTTACTGATTGTAAATATTCAGCCAAAGTGGAGTCGCAGTTTTCTCAGAAGGAGAGGAAATTAGAGTTTTAAAGATGACCTGAGATTTTCCTGATTGATCATAAAAAAGCATATAAAAAAACGTGTGCATCAGAAATAGAAGCTTTCGTTTGATGTAAATATGTCCGGGCCAAATATATTTAACCTTTTCCTAAAATTAGTGGAATATCAACTGATATATACCGTTGAGGCGAAGTAATTACACTAAATATAAAGGTGTATGTGAAATGGGATCGGAAACATACTGAAGGTCAAATATACTGCACCTGGGATGTATAAGAAAATGAAAATAAATACTTGGGAAATATGATAGAGAGGAAGTGATGATAAGTAGGAAAAATAATAAGAATATGGTAAGAATAAGAAAAACAAACAAATGAACATAGAAAAAATACACACACACACACACACACACACACACACACACACACACACACACACACACACACACACACACACACATGCAAATAATCGTGTTGCCAGTAGAAGATTTGAAAGAAAGATATATATTCTGTGATGGAAAATTGGATGGAAACATGAAATCAGAGAAAAATTGTTAAAAGAGGACACAATGACTTATATGGAGGCTACTGGCTCTCATTTTTTAGTATCTTTGTTAGTCTTTTTATGACCTGCAGAATAGATTAAAGCACTTGCAATTTCTCCAAACGGGAACGCTTTATAACTACTTGAATTCGATGTGATTTTTGAACGAGTCGATTATTTTTGCACTAACCACTTATGCAGGAAGGTTAATTCAGCGGTGGATGACAGTTCGAAGAAAATGAAATGAGAAAAATGAAGAAATAAAAGAAGAATGAAACACAGGAAGTCTTAAGAGTATAAGAAGATGGAAGATGAATGAAGCGGAAGGAAGATGAAGAGGAAGAATGACAGTAAAGATGAAAGCGGAAAAGGAAGATGTTCACGAAGACGAGAACTTCAACATCGACTAAGAGGAACTGAAGAAAGAAAGCCAAGACATGGAGGTCGTGAAAGAAGAGGAAGAGGAGGAAAAAGAGGGGCGGAAAGCGGATTAGAAATAGGAGAATGGGGAGGAAGCGAACGAGGGGCTTTAAAGAAGGAAGCTTGATGGAAAATAAGGAAGAGGAGAGAGGAAATTATAAGAAAAGGAAGAGAAATAGAATAGAGGAAGAACGACAAAGGGAAAGGAAGGTAGATGGAAAATGAAGAAGAGGAGAGAGGATACGATGAGAAAAGGAAGAGAAATAGAATAGTGGAAGAACGACAGAGGGAAAGAGAAGAGAAGGTAGATGGAAAATGAAGAAGAAAAACGAGAGAAAAAAAAGAGAAGGAAGAGAAGAGATGAAATAGACAGAGAAAAGGAGCAAGGAAGAGAGATATTAAGGAAGACCAAAGACAAAGAAGAGAGGAGAGGAAAGAGAAAAGAGAAAAGGAGGAAAGCTAAAGAGAAAGGGAGGAAAAAAAATTAATAGAGGAGGAAAAGGGAAAAAAAAGGAGACGGTGCGAGAGAGAGAGAGAGAGAGAGAGAGAGAGAGAGAGAGAGAGAGAGAGAGAGAGAGGGGGGCAAAACCGAAGCACCGGCAGCCCCCAGATCAATATGTTTCACGTACAGCGTCTTGCAACCTTACTCGGTGCTCGTTAATCACTCGTTCACCTCCTCCTCCTCCTCCTCCTCCTGCTTCCTCCTTCTTCATTCCTCTATCTTCCTTTTCTTCTTCCCTTTTTTCCTTCACTGCTTACTCTTCATTCGCCTTCCTCTTCCTCTTCGTTCTTCCTCCTCGTTGAACGCTTCCTATCGATCCTCTTTTTACCTCCCCCTCCTCTCTCTTTACTCTCTCTCTCTCTCTCTCTCTCTCTCTCTCTCTCTCTCTCTCTCATTGAACCCATAAATTTCCTCTATATTCCCTAAAGCCACCTCTATCTTTGCCTACCAGCCAGAGAGAGAGAGAGAGAGAGAGAGAGAGAGGGAGAGAGGGAGAGAGGGTGGTTCAATCTGTGCCAATATTTGCGTGGGTATCAGAGACTTTGCAACTTAAAGAAGCAG
Source organism: Eriocheir sinensis (assembly GCF_024679095.1). Lineage (NCBI taxonomy): Eukaryota > Metazoa > Arthropoda > Malacostraca > Decapoda > Varunidae > Eriocheir > Eriocheir sinensis. Next base: position 2,694,146 of record NC_066523.1, read on the forward strand.
GCTGTGAGCGGTGAGGGTTGACTCCTGAAGGGTTATGTTTTTGTTCCGGGTGAGAGAGAGAGAGAGAGAGAGAGAGAGAGAGAGAGAGACGGTCGTAATACATACATTCAAAATACATTCATATGGCTATTCATCTTTTTTCTCTCTTTCTCTCTCTCACTTTCATTAGGTGTGACTCGGACCCTTAAATCATCATATTTCCATCGTTTCAGTTTCTCTACATCTATCAGTTTTTATAATTTGACATTTATTATTTTTTTTAATTGAGTAGTTTCCCTCTTCCTGTATGTTTTCCTCCTCCTCCTCCTCCTCCTCTTTCTCGTCCTCCTTCTTCGGGCCAAGTAATGTCATTCAGATCGACAACGCGTGGAACCTCCTACGGAATCAA
>NC_066523.1:2699533-2714533 GCF_024679095.1 Eriocheir sinensis
CCTTCCCCCCCTCTCCCTCCTATCTTCATCCTGCTTCTCCTTTTTCCTCCCCCCATTTTCCTCTCTTGCTCTCTCCCTATCTGTCTATCTATCCCTATCTATCCATCTCGCTTTCTATCCCATACTCTCTTTTTTCCTTCCTTCCTCCCTCCTTACCTCCCTTCAATTTTTCGTTTCTCTATCTGTAAATATATGTTATTGCTCCGTAGACTTTAGTTATATATACTAATCAGTGAAGGAAATTAAGTTAGGTTATTACTATTATTATCATTGTTTTTCTTTTGTTGTTATTTTTTTATATAGAGGTATTTTGGGGCAATCATTATTATGTAGATTTTTCATTAGTATTGTTATTATTTTTGTTATTGTTGTTAAATAGGATACAATCTCGTGTGTTCCTATGATTTAGTAAGTTCGTGATTCGGTCATAGAATTCAAGCTTTTCTCTCTCTCTCTCTCTCTCTTTCTCTCTCTCTCTCTCTCTCTCTCTCTCTCTCTCTCTCTCTCTCTCTCTCTCTCTCTCTCTCTCTCTCTCTCTCTCTCTCTCTCTCTCTCTCTCTCTCTCTCTCTCTACACAGTTTTATACTACCACTACCACCACCACCACCACCACCACCACCACCACCACCCACTTAAATCCTGCAGCGTTGCCTTTGCCCTTTGATATTTCTAGGAGCGAATCCCTTCCTCATGAGACCCAAGGGAGGGAAAGAAGGGAGAAAGGAAGGAAGGAAAGGAGGAGAGAGGGAGGAAGGGAGGGCTAGTGGGAGGGAGAGAATAGTAGGGTGGAGAGATGGAAGGAAAGAGTGGGTGGGAGGGAGAGAAGTTGAAGGGTGGAAGAGTGATGGAAGAAGGAAAAGCGTGAGGGAGGAAAAGAATAGAAGGGTGAAGGAAGAAAAGGAGGGAAGAAAAGTGGAGGAAGGACGGGAAGAGGATCGTGGAAGAGGGAAGGAAGGAGGAAAAGTGTGTGGGAGGGATAGACGAGGAGCTTTGGAAGAAGGAAGGAAGAAAGGAAGGAAGGAATTAAATGCGAGGTAGGGAGGGAAGAGGAGGATGGAAGGAGGTAAGAAGGAAACTGATTAGAGAACAAAGAAGTATGGGAATGGAAGGAAAACTGAGTACAAGAAATCAGAGAGGAATAAAGATGTAGGAGGATTGAAGGGAGAAATGGAGGCAGGGAGGGAGAAGAGGATGGAGGAAGAAAAGAAATGGCATGGAGATAAAAAACGAGAATGAAGGGAAAGTGAGAGATGAAGGGGAATGAAAATTGAAAACAGGCAGAGGACATGGAAGGTAAAGGAAATGAAAAATGAAGGAGAAAGAAAGAGAATGGAGGAAAGGAAGAAAGACAAAGAAGGGGAGGAGAACAGCGTATGATATTAATGTAGAAAAAGGAATAGAATCAATGAAGGGAAGAGATTTTAAGGGCAAACGAAAGCAAAAGAAAAATTATAAGCTCGTCAGGGAATAAAGTAGAATAAAAAAAAGTCTACCTGGCACTAATTTGTTGCCTATAGAGTTATAAATACTAAGCACCTACAAATATCCGTCCTATAATTAGATGGCCGTAAAATTTAAACGTAACTCACTCCCCTCGTCAATGACCTTTTCGTCGCAATTAATTAGTTTTCGGCGTTGAATAGTTATCGAAAAGTTATAACAAAAAAAAATTCCGTATTCTTTGTTTTCCTTTTCTTTTTATCTCAGTTTCCGCTTAAAGAGAGTACGCCAACTTTGATCTGCTCCCGTTCTCTTCCATAATGAGATATATAGCTGTTTGTATGTGTGTGTGTGTGTGTGTGTGTGTGTGTGTGTGTGTGTGTGTGTGTGTGCTTTATATCAGTTAATTTGTCTAGTTTATATGTCATTCTGTCTGTCTGTCTGTTTACTTACCTCTGTCTGTTTAAATAGGTATCTCTGTTTCTTCTCCTCCCTCTCCCCCCTTCTCTCTCTCTCTCTCTCTCTCTCTCTCTCTCTCTCTCTCTCTCTCTCTCTCTCTCTCTCTCTCTCTCTCTCTCTCTCTCTCTCTCCTCCTCCCTCTCCCTCCCTCTCCTCTCCCTCCTCAACTTTTTTCCCGCCTCTCCGCGGATCAATACAAGACCCGTACCAGTATTGGATATCGGGGAGAGGCGCTGGTCGATAATGAAGAGAGAGAGAGAGAGAGAGAGAGAGAGAGAGAGAGAGAGAGAGAGAGAGAGAGAGAGAGAGAGTTATTAGACGGGTAAGGTGAAATATTTAGTCAGACAGGTAGAGAATCATAGACAGTAGGTTAACGAAGAATGCGCAAAGACAAGGAGACAGTTGGTTCACACTTGGTACTTCCTCCTCAGAGCCAATCATTTACAGTCCATCTATTTATCTATTTACCATTTGTTTCCTATCTATCCTCATTATCTATAAATACGTCGAGCCTCCATTAGAATAGTTTAACTGTATATACCTTAACACTACCGCTAAAACTGTTCTTCCAATCTGTTACCCTCCATTTGCACACACACACACACACAGAATACCAGATAGCAAAACTTACAAGGGTAGGTGTATATAAGATCGCACCAGGCACTTTTTGATGCTATACACATGCTAGCACTGGATAAAGATATGAAGTAAGAGAGACTACTTAGCAAGATAAGGACAAATTATACACTTAATGAGGTAGATACGGAATAGGGAGCGCAGTTACTTGTTGAATACTTGTGAACTCTCGCCAGACTTATGCGTAGGGTTGACAAGGGGAGGAAACTGTTAGGAAAGTAGTTTTGAGGGATAAGTTTAATGAGGTTGACAAGGGGAGGAAACTGTTAGGAAAGTAGTTTTGAGGGATAAGTTTAATGAGGTAGATACGGAATAGGGTAGGCAGTTACTTGTTGAATGCTTGTGAACTCTCGGCAGACTTATGCGTAGGGTTGACAAAGGGGAGGAAACTGTTGGGAAAGTAGTTCTGAGGGATAAGTTGAAGTAGAATATGCCTAAAGTTAAAAAAAAAGTGATCTCTGTAACAATATTAGTGATGCGTGAGCAGTACAAAGGAAAATATTGGTTGAAGGAAGGAGATGGGAATTACAAAATGTCAAATCCCAAGTATAAAATGTCACATGGCTAGGACTGACTTCTGAAACTATATTAGAGATGCGTAGGGCGAATAAAGGAAAATATCGTCGAGGCAGGAAGGCAGGAAGAAAGAAATTGTAAAATGTCAAATCACGATAGTATAAAATATCACAAAGAGGTGGTGTATAAGCCTTATATAAAAAGGACATTGAGGGAGTCAGGTAGAAAGGTTGAGGTAAATAGGTAGGCAGGTAGGCAGATTGAGGTAGGTAGGTGTTAAAGAAGATATAGGCAGGCAATAGACAGGTTAGGGTGGGTAGGTAAATAGGTTAAGGTAGTGAGATAGGGAGGTTGAGGTAGACAAGTTGAGCTAGGTAGATATTAAAGAAGATATTCGTTGAGGAAGGCAGGCAATAGACAGGTTAAGGTAGGCAGGTAAACAGGTAAGGTAGTGAGATTGGGAGGTTGAGGTAGGCAGGTTGAGCTAGGTAGATATTAAAGATATTCGTTGAGGAAGGCAGGCAATAGACAGGTTGAGGTTGATGGGTAAGCAAGTTAGGTAATGAGACACACATGTAGGTTGAGATAGGCAGGTTGGTGGGTAGGTAGTTTATTAAATGGAATATGTATAAGTATTAATTCCTACGTATCGGGCAAGGGAGATTTCAGGCTGGGAAGTAAAGATGTGAAGAATGCATCAAACTCTAAGGCAGGTCATGTTATCCCACAAACTCATCTTAAACGGAGGAACACGAAGTAAAAGAGACAAAAAACTAAACATTGGCAGTCAAACATTCAAACCGTTTATCTCTATCATTGCAGTCCACAGGTTAAGTTGTTAGTCATTTACAAAGCGAAGGTGTTTTTACCTGGCGAAGATTATCAATGAGAGGCTCCAGGTAGGCATGATTGTAATGTCGGGAAGCTGTCATCTTCTACCATTGAGGAGCAAGCGCTAAAGTGGCAGGTTAGCGGTGTAAAAAGTGTACAGGAATTTGGGTACGAAGGAAAAAAAGGGAGAGAGAAGAGGAGGAGGAGGAGGAGGAGGAGGAGGAGATTTTGAGGAGGGAAAAAATGTAATGCTAAGAGAGGAGAAACAGGAAGAGAAATTAGATAATGAATAACGGAAACACACACACACACACACACACACACACACACACACACACACACACACACACACACACAACACACACACAACACCAAAAGAACACTAAAAACAAACAGACACTCCCCCTTACTCCACCACCACCACCACCTCCACAACCACCAACCACCACTACCACCACCTAACCACCCACCCACCCACCCACCTCCCCCTTTCCTGCATGAACTCACTTCCTGCCGCCCCATTTATACCTGGCTGGCTGATAATTACCCGCTAAATTATCCAGGGCGATTATTTTCCACTCAGCACGTCCGCCAGATGCACCGCTTTTTCCTAACCTCCTTTTTCTCCCCTCTCCTTTTTTCCCTCCTTCCTCCCTTGCCGCCCTCGCCCCCGTCCCGCCGCACAGCCCGGAATGGGAAGGTCTGCCATTCTCTCCCCGTCATAGAAAACGTTGGTGTTATTTGGAGCCAACGTTTTCGTATGTGTGAGTCACGTGTGCAACTACGCTATTTTTGTGTAAGGGAGAGGTTTTGTGTTATATTGTTCTTGGTGTTGTGTTGATGTTTTTAGCTCGTTTTTGGTTATTTTCTATCGTTTCCTCTTTCTATGTTATTTTGTTTATTTCGTTTCGTTGTATTGTATTAGCTTTTCTTTCTTCCTGTTATCGTTTCTTACCTTGTCTTACGTTCTTTCTTATCCTATAGCTTCTCCTCCTCCTCCTCTTTCTCCATTCCTTCCTTCTCCTATTCCTCTTCATCCTCATTCTCACATTCTTCCTCATCTTCCACATTTTTGCTTCTTCGTTTTTCCTTCTCTTCTTCATTTCCCATAATTTGCATCCTTTTATCCTCCTCCTCTTCCTCTTTCTCCTCCTCCTCCTCCTCCTCCTCCTTCTCCTTCTCTTCTATATTCTCTCTTCTCCCTCTCTTCCTTATTCTTCCTTCCCTTCTCTATCTCCATTCTCCTCCTCAACCTCCATCTTCAACGTCTATTACATATATTTCTCTCTTCATTATCCCTCCTCCTAAATCCTCCTCATCCTGTCTTCCCTCCCTTCTCCTCCTCACCTTCTCTTCCTCCTCTTCCTCCTTCCATGCTTTTTAGGCGCTAGAAAGTTGGCATCGCGCGCTATTAAGAGTGGAATCATGCATGCGCGTCGCCTCACCCAGGTAGCGGCTCCCATTAACCTGCTCGGCACCTGCACGGAGTGGTGGGGAAGCGGGGAACAGGAGGGGGCGCGGACCCGGGCTTACTCCGGTTCGTTCTTGCTCCGCTTCCTGTTCCTCTTCCTCATTCTTTCCGTTGTGCTTCTTGTTTTGAGTTCTCGCTTGATTTATGTACTCGTTTTCCCATTATCTGATTAGTTGAGTAAATGTATAAGTAGATCGTTCATTTAGCTCGTTGTGGTAATGAATAGATAAGGAGTGAATGGATGAATTAATAGATAAATAAGTAAAGGAATAAGTAGGTCATTCGTTCATACGTTGATTTAGTTCGTTGTGTCAAAATATATGTGAGTGAATGGATTAAACAAAAGAGAAAAAAGTGAATATATATGGTACGAAGCAATTAATATATGAAAGCCTTAATGGTTCTTTGTATAGGTACTAATTCTGAGATCACTGCGTAGCTCAGTATTAGTATAACCCACAGCATTTACTAAGTATGAAGTATTATTGCATTAAATATTGTTATTCTTGTTGTTCTTCGTCTACTTCTTCTTCTTATTCATATTATTATTATGCTATCTTCATGAAGCTTATTTTTTTATTGATTCATGTTAACGGCACTCACTCTCTTTCTCTTCCTCATTCTTCTTTTATCTTTCCATCTCCCTTCACCTCCATCTTCAACTCCTATTACTTGCGTTTCTCTTCTCGTTATTCTCAGTCTCTTCTTCAATGTTTATACCTCCCTCCTTCTTTCCTTCACCCCTCATTCCTTTCCTCCTTCCCTCCCTCCCTGATACGCCGCGGACACTTTCCAGCAGAGAGAATAAAGTCACCTCCAGAATACAAAGTGACCTTACCACTGCGCTTTTGTCTCTCTCTCTCTCTCTCTCTCTCTCTCTCTCTCTCTCTCTCTCTCTCTCTCTCTCTCTCTCTCTCTCTCTCTCTCATTAAGGTAATCAGAGTTGTTTTTACTCGTTGAGAGAGAGAGAGAGAGAGAGAGAGAGAGAGAGATTTACCTGTTCACATTCAAGGACTAATTAATTAAAGGCAGGTGATCCCGAGAAGGTGAGTCAATGAACGTTTCTTTTCTTCGGACGGGCAAACCCTTTTTCTTAAACTTGAAGGTCAAAGGAGTGATGGGGTGAGGGGGGGTTGTAAGAGGGGAAGGGGGGCAGAGGAGTGACGTGTTGAGGTATGTCAGATATGTGTGAGTGTGGGAGAGGGTGGCAGTGGAGTGACGGGGATTGGCGGGGCCGAGCGGGGCAGGAAGGGAAGGGGGGGGGGGGGGGCGGGGGTGCAAATATAGACGGGAAAACACTAGGAAAACATAATATTCCAGACTATTGTATTGGAGCTGAGAATAGGGATCCGTTTGTGTGGGGGGGAGGGGTTGTCTGTGTGTGTGTGTGTGTGTGTGTGTGTGGGTGTGGGTGCGTGTAGGGGGCTAATTTTAACGCCTATATTATATTGCAAATTCCTTCAAAGACCTTTTTTTGTCATTATTTTGATTTTGCGTGTTTTACTGTATATCATTTCGGTCTAACCATTTTTGAGATTGATTTCAGTTACATTATCCTCTTATATATTTTTTTTTTCATTTTTTTAACTCGTGATAGATAAAAAAAAAAGTATGTGGATTGGAGTTTTCATTTTTGGAGTATAGCCAGAACAAGTATGTTATAGACTTTCAGATATTTTAAGTCGATAGATAGAGTATTCTGTCTCTGTAACCGTAAGTTAGAATCATACGTTTTAGGAAAGAAATGCAGAATGAAAATGAGTAACTTCATCCACTTGTGTCCATTACAATATAAAAGAAACATACAGTCCTGACCACAACAATTACACGAATCCATTATTACGAAGACAGAACAGAAAAAGAATGTCACGTCTCTCCACTCTTTACACGCGTTAGTCATGTTCTTCCTGCCTGGGTCAACGAAGTAAAGGAGACGACAATGTTTGCGCCAATTTCTCCCGTGCAAAGAAGGCGGCCTCTTACTAAGCCCCTGTCCCCTCCGCTCGAGACAACACGCAGTCTCTTTCTCTCGTTCCCTGTTTGCTCAGAAGACACTCTGTTCGACGCTTTTCCTTCCCCCACTCTATTCCAATGGTGTGAAGAAAAAGCATTAGACCTCATAAGCTAAAGAGGCGTACAGTTTTATTTTCTTTCGTTCTCTAATATGTAAAGAAGAAAAGAAAAGGCAGATGGTCCCCCGCACTTCATTTTCTGCATTGGCAACCTCCTCTCGTGTAAAAAGAGGAAAGGAAAATAGTTAGCCACTCTTCTGAATAAATGAGCAGTCTCACTCACACACTCATTAGCGCCGAGGAGAAACAGAGGCAGAAGAACAAGAACAACAAGTAGAAAGTGCAGAACAAGAAGAAACGACAAAAATAATTAAGAAAAGATGGAGGGCTAGGAGGATGGAGGAAAAGACGGAAAATAAACGGAAAATATATTGAAGCAGATGAAAGAGGAGAAGGAGGAAGCAAAATAACCAGATGATGACGAATCAGAAGAAGAAGAAGAAGGTGGCAAAGAACAACAACAGCGAAACCAAAGAACAAAAATAAATGAAAAAAAGTAATAGCCATAGACGGAAGAGAATGAAATAGAAAAAAATGATACACGAAAAAAAATATATGGAAGAAGAAGAAAGAGGAGGAAGAAGAAAAATAATCAGAATAAGAAGCAAAAAAGGTGGAAAATAACATCAACAACAAACCAGAAGCAAAAAAATAACAAGTAATAACCAAAGAAGAGGAGGAGAAGGAGGAGGCGGAGAAAATGACAGTAACTATACCTCCAGTTACCCTCCATCGAACCAACCCACACCAATACAATACCAGACAACACAAGACGAAGCCAAACCAAGATAAACCAAGAGGAGAAGACGAACCAACTCTACGCAGCAAGGCAAGACCAGGCAAGACCAGGCTCTCCACAAGCTCAAAGAAGAGGAACAAAAACACAGACGGTCCGAGGGAGAGTCGCGCGGTGAGTGTTTTCTTCCTCACGTCGCAAGGAGGGGAGCAAACACAGACAGTTTCCGGCTACCGATCCTCGAGAGTCCCTGAGACGCGTGAATGTGTGGAGAAAGGAGGAGGGGAAGGAGGTAGTGAGGGAGTGGAACTGTGACGGACGAGGTGTGTGGCAAGGAGGGGAGAGAGGGAACGGTGGGAAGGTGGAGAGAGTGGCGTTATGGTGGTTGTGGGGAGGGGAGGAAGTGGAGGAGGGGAAGGGGGAGAAGATCGTAATGTGGAAAGGTGGAGAGAGGGGAGAGAGAGTGGTGATGTAGTTTTGATGATGATGGAGGAGTTGGAAGGACTTGGTAGTTGCAGATAGGTAAGGAAAAGGAAGAAGGGGTTATGCATTGAAGGGGGAGACGGAGGGAGGAGAGAGTGTGACTATCAAGAAAAGGGTGAAGAGGAGTGAAGGGGTAAAGGAGGTGTAATCGGTAGAAAGTTGAAGGAGGGAGTGAAGGTGACGCGGGAAACTCCAGTGGAAAGTTGAGAAGTGAAAATAAAACGAGGGGAAGAGAGATGACGAAAGGAGTAAGAGAGAGTGAATGAAAGGGGGAGCAATTAATGAGAAAGTCGATGATGTATTAGATGTATGTAATGAAATGGACAAGAGAAGAAAGGATATTAGGACAGAAAAGGCAAAAAAAATGAGGGGTTGAAAGGGTTAAAGAATGAAGTGGATGAGTAGAAATTGAATAAAGAATAAAGCAGAGAGAAAATGAAAAAAACGTACAAGAAATGGGAGAAAAAAAAACGAATGTGTAAATGAGAAAATCGAAAGAAATATGGAATAGGAAAGGATGATTTATCAATGATGAAAATAGGAAATAAAAGAAAAACTGAGTGAACGAGTAAAAAAAGAAAAGGGAAAATAAAATAGGACAAGAAAAGGAAGGAGCGAAAAGTTTGAAAATGAGGAAACGACGAAGGACGTGGGAAGAAAAATGGGAAACGAAAGGGAGAATGAGGGACAAAGGGAGGGGAGGGGAGGAGAAGAGGAAGGTAAAAAGAGAAGGGGAAAGGAAAGGGAAGGGGAAAAGGCAGGAATCCCTTTCTTGGCCTTCAGCTTGGTCTATGAGTAATCTCTCTCTCTCTCTCTCTCTCTCTCTCTCTCTCTCTCTCTCTCTCTCTCTCTCTCTCTCTCTCTCTCTCTCTCTCACACACACACACACACACACACACACACACACACACACACACACACACACACACACACACACACACACACACCTGACTCACGTGACGTCACACACAACGGCTGCTTCTTCTTCTCACCTGTAAAGCAACAAAAAACAACAATTAGACAGATTACTCACATGAACGTTCGTGTGTGTGTGTGTGTGTGTGTGTGTGTGTGTGTGTGTGTGTGTGTGTGTGTAGTAATAATAATAATAATAATAATGAGAGAGAGAGAGAGAGAGAGAGAGAGAGAGAGAGAGACATAAATCTTTGCCAATTGCTTCCAAACTCTGTGATCAAGGAAAAAAACTTGTCGATATAAATTATAAGCAAAAGACTAGTTTGGAGCAGGAAAAATTTGGCTAATCTTTAATCAGAGAGAGAGAGAGAGAGAGAGAGAGAGAGAGAGAGAGAGAGAGAGAGAGAGAGAGAGAGAGAGAGAGACGAAAGCAAGGCAATCATCGCTAACACTTTTTTCCTTCACGCTCACCCCCTCCTCCTTTTTCCCCTCTTACCCCTCTCCTCCTCCTTCCCCCCTCTCAATCCCACGCAAACACACCCGTTGCTGCTCCCTTCCCTTCCCTTCCCTTCCCTCACCTTCCCTTCTATTCGCTTCCCTTCCCTTCCCTTCCGTTCCCTTCCCTTCCCTTCCCTTTTATTCGCTTCCCTTCCCTTCCATTCCATTCCCTTCCCTTCCTTTCCCTTCCCTTCCCTTCCCTTTTATTCGCTTCCCTTCCCTTCCCTTCCCTTCCCATCCTTTCCCTTCCCTTCCCTTCCCTTTCCTTTCCTTAACTTGCATATCCCTTCTCTTCTTATAAAATGAAGCTCACATCCTCCCCTTACCTTCCCTCCTCTCCTCCCCTTACCCACATTCCCAAGTCAGTCTCACTCCCACTTGCACCATAAAAAGTAAATAAATAAATAAATAGACAATGAAATGAATAAAACACACCTGTGAAAATAATTAAGTCAGGTAACCGACCCCATCTTTCCGTCACATGAAACCTCTTTATTTCCTTTACACACACCTAGAGTCCTTTTCTTGTCCTTATACGGCTCACAAGACCTACACATACACACACACCCATTCCCCCCCCCCACACACACACACACACACTCACAAACATCCATACAAAAGACACAGGTTGAATGTCCTCCTTTCTCTCCCCTTTCCAATCCTCAACTCTATACACTCGCAAAAAACTTTCCCCCCTTGCACAGCTTCCCCCTAACCCGTACGGAAGAGCCCCAGGTAATGGTGTCAGGTAATTAATCAGCACCTGCAACACACAGCTACGGTTCACCTCACCTGTGCCATTCACCTCTCCTGCGCCATTTTCCCACCCCCTAATTGAGCCCAGGTAACCGTGTGATAAGGGTTCAAATTAGTGGCCTGAATATCTTTGTAATGAACTCTGACGCCTCGCCTTGAGCTGTGTGTGTGTGTGTGTGTGTGTGTGTGCGTGTGAGGTGAGCCATTGTCTACGCATTTTTTGGTGTTGCTGGAGGCGTCGTTGAAGGGAGGAAGGAAAGGAGAAAGGTTAGGCAAGAGGGTGGAAGGACGGAGGTTAGGAAAGAAGGAGAGAAGGAAGGAGAGAAGGAAGGAAGGTAAAAAAATAGAGGCATAGGATAAGGAATAAAAAAGAAAGAAGGCGCTGAGTGATGAGGAACTGCATGGAAAAGAGGGTAAATGGTGTATGGAAAGAAGGAAGAGAAGAAAAGCTGAAGAAGGAGGAACAAGTGAAGAGAGAGAGGTAGAGAGGGTTGTTGTAGAAGTGAAGGGAGGAAAAAATGTAGACGAAAGGAGGAAAAAAAATGAGAGGTGGTTGTTTATGTGAAGATAACCCAGTTATATTATATTGAAGAGTATTGCTATTGAGTATATGAAAGCAAGTTGTGAAAGGGGAAAGAGGAAGCCAAGTAAAAGTAGTAATAGGAGGAGGAGGAGGAGGAAAAGAAAGAGGAAGAGGAGGAAGCGGAAAAGAAAGAGGAAGAGGAAGAAGAAGAGGAGGAGGAGGAGGAGGAGGAGATGAATAAGTAGATGGAATTTGAAGGAGACGAAGAAGAAGAAGAAGAAGAAGAAGAAGAAGAAGAAGAAGAAGAAGAAGAAGAAGAAGAAGAAGAAGAAAAAGAAGAAGAAGACCAAGGAGAATGAAGAAAAAAAAATCGCTTATAGGTTCGCAACAAAAAAAAAAATTCAATGGTGACAATAACAACAATAACAATAATAATAATAATAGTAACAATGAGTAAATGGGCAAAATGGGGATGAGGGAAAGGAAGAGGATATAAATGAGTGAGAATGGGTAAGTATGAGGGCGTGGGGAAGGCGTGGGGAAGGCGTGGGGAAGGCTGAGGACGTGGGTAAATGCGCAGGTGGATTCGTGGGCTACGTGGGGAGGGGGGGAAGGGATGGATGGTGGGGAGGAAGTGGATGGGGAGGGGGAGGGGGAGGGCTGAGGGGGGGATGTGGAAAGTGGAGCAGCGAGGCGCGGGAACAGGATATTGTGATGGTGGTGGTGGTGGAGGGGGTTGGAGGGGTGGGTGGGGAAGAGGGGGGGAGGGGAAGAGGTGGAGGTGATGGTGGTGGTGGTGGTGGTGGTTAATTATTGATTATGTATCTGTACCTGCTGATGATGAGAGAGAACGAGGAAGAGATTATCAAAACGTATCTAGAATAATAGGAAAAGTTATTCTCTCTCTATCTCTCTATCTATCTCTATCTATCTATCTATCTATCTATCTCATTCAGTACAGAAAAAATTGACATAAGAAAAGGAATGCAAGGAAAGAGGTCAAAAGGAAGGAAGGAAGGAAGAAAGGAAGTAAGGAAGAAGGAAGAAAGGAAGAGAAAGGGAGGGAAGGAGGAGGAAAGGAAGGAAACCGAAGGGGGGAGGGGGGAGGGGAAGAAGCACCTTTCCAGTAATAACCTTCAACTGTGGCCCCTGTGGTTTTGGAGAGAGAGAGAGAGAGAGAGAGAGAGAGAGAGAGAGAGAGAGAGAGAGAGAGAGAGAGAGAGAGAGAGAGAGAGAGAATATAGTTTTTCTCTATCATATGAACTGAAGAATCTGACTGACTGACTGACTGACTAACTGACTGACTCGACAGCTCAATGAATCTATAAACTAATATATCTAAATAACTGACATAATTAACTTTCTATGTGGCTGTTCGAGCCCCGATATTTCCACTATGCCTTGAGGTGCCTGACTAACTGTATCTGGATGTCTTGCTGGGTGACTGATGATGGAGATGAAGATGATGGTGATGATGGTGATGTGGATGAATGCATGATGAATGTTCTTGGTGATCATTCATGTCTTCATTTGGTGACAACTGACTGACTGACTGCTTGATTGATCGACTGACTGACTGATTGATAAACTGACTGATGACTGATTGATTTCCTTCGTGATAGTTGCTTTTTCTTGTTTGGTTTTCTGTCTTTTTTCATGTTTGTGGTTTCTATGTTCTTTAAAAAGTCTCGCCTTGTTCTCTATCTTGTTATCTTTTTCTTATCTACACTATCTTTGTTCTCTCTAAAACCTTTGTCATGTTCTCTTTCTTTTTCTTGTTTTTGGTCTCCATGTTCTCTAAACGTCTTTTGTTTTCATCTATTTTGTTTTCTCTTCCTGTCTGTCTTGCTCTGTTCTCAATCTTGTTTTATCTTGTTATCTGTTCTATTTCCTCTATATTCTCCAAAAGTCCTGTCTCGTTCTTTATGGGTCATCCTTTTTTTTTCACAGCAAAGAGAACAGCTCAAGGGCACAAAAAAGGAAACAATAATAAAAAAAGCCCGCTACTCGCTGCTCCTAAAAAGAATCCAAAGAGGTTTTGCTTCTGTTTTTTCCATATAACGTTTTTGCTTTGGTAATTTAGTTGAGTGATGAACGTATTGCCTGAGTGACTGTGTGAGTGATTAAATGGCCGGTTCGAGAGAGTGACTGCGTGAGTGGCTGCCTAATGGACTGAATAATGGTCCGGAATTGTTGCGTGTTTTATTAATTTGACAACCTTCATCATAGGAGCGGTTGGCAGGAATGTGTGTGTGTGTGTGTGTGTGTGTAAATCATGCGGTTTCAGGTAACTGTTGACGGTCTCGAGTGAGTGAGTGTCGAAGAAACCTCTCCCTTCTACCCCCCTTTCTCTCTCTCTCTCTCTCTCTCTCTCTCTCTCTCTCTCTCTCTCTCTCTCTCTCTCTCTCTCTCTCTCTCTCTCTCTCTCTCTCTCTCTCTCTCTCTCTCTCTCTCTCTCTCTCTCTCTCTCTCTCTCTCTCTCTCTCTCTCTGGCTGCCTGACTGGTTGACTGACTGGCCGACGTGTTTTGCTCCAGAAAAGATTGTAATGACTGGCAGTTCGGTCCCCGCCTCACGGAATTTCCTCATCCTAGCATTTTTTTCCCCTTCCCTCGCTTGCATCATTCCTTCCCCGTCACTTCAATCCCCCAGACACACACATGCACACAGACACACAGTTACGCTCACACACACGCAGACACAAGCACTTCACTCCGCGCTTCTATTTTTGACCGTCATTCTGTTTCTTCCTTTCCTGCCGCACGTGTCTCGCTGGGGTTTCTGTTATTCTTTCCATTGGCGTGTTATTCCGCAAACTTATTCACTTTCCACAGGCACTCCACTCCAGTTCCCCGTGTTTTTTCTTTCCTCGGTCTTTTTTTCACTCTCTCTCCACCACCTCCACCTCCTCCAACTCCTCACTTTCACGTCTCGCCGCTGTGGATTGTTCTCTTTTTTTTTTGTTCTTTTCGTAAACTAATAAACTTCTGAAAATATTGTTCGTTCATATTATATTCGACGGGTTTCAGTTTTTTATTAATATTTCTGTGGTCCATTGTCCTCCTATTGTTTAAACCTTCAATATCCTCAACTGTTTTTTTAATATCCATTGTTGAGTTATCAAGTGTAATGATATTTTTTACATAGGTTACGTTTAAATAGTTGTGTTTCTCGTTTTCTTTCTAAACTTTCCATTCCTTTCCCATTCTCTCTCCCTTTTCCTTCCCTTACCTACATGTCAAATCCCTCCCCTTCCCTTCCCTGCCCATCCCTTTCCATCCCTTTCCATCCCATCCCTGGTCATTCCTCTCATTCCTCCGTTCCACGCCTACTAATCCACTCACTTCATCCAATAGCCACTTCTTCATTCTCTTGTCAACATCTTTTCATTCCTCAAACATAAGTAATATTCTTTTCTCATTCAAACACTTATACTTGATAACCAACTTTTCATACTCTACATATTTCTCTTCCGTCATTCGCCATTGATAAATTTGCCTAATCGCCTTTTTTCCTTCGCTATCTTTTTCTCTTTTCTTCATCGTATAACTCACCAGACCTTTTACACTTTTCTATTTCTCCTCATAATTTCCTTTTCCTACGTTTAATTCCCGTAGACTTCACCTTCGTTGCCCTCACCTCATCCTTCCACATCCACCCCATCC
>NC_066523.1:2719533-2722033 GCF_024679095.1 Eriocheir sinensis
CCTTCCCTCATCTCTTCCTCCTTTGGGAGAAACGTATTATGGGTTCGAGGCGGAGTTGGAGTTGAATGCCTCCTGGTCCTCTTCCTCCTCCTTGTCCTCCTCCTCCTCCTCCTCCTTGTCTTCCTCTTCCCTCTCCTTTCTTTCCTTCCTTCTTTCTCCCCATTCTTCTTCTCACGGACTCATTTTCTTCTTTATATTTTTTTTTAGTTATCTCTCGCTTTCTTTTTACTCTTTTTCCTTTTCTCCTTTTTCTTTTTCTTCTTTTGGTTTCCGTTTCTTCTTGTTTTTTTCCTCCTCCTTTTCTTTATTTCTTCTGATTTTCCTTTTCCTCCTCCTCTTCCTTCTCCTCCTCAGAGTTTTTGTTTCAGTATTCTTCTTTCTTTTTTCTCTTTCACTCATTCTCCTTTTCTCTTTCTTCTTTTTCTTCCATTTCTTCGTCTCGTTCTTCTTTTTATTTTCTTTACTTGTTCTGATTTTCCTCCTCCTCCTCCTCCTCCTCCTCCTCCTCCTCCTCCTTCTTCTCCTCTTTCTCTTACATATCTTCCTATTTTACAACCCATTATCCTTCACCATCATCTTTTTCTCACCCCCTCAGGCTCTCCCTTCTTCCTCCTCCTCCTCGTCCTCCTCCTCCTCCTCCTCCTCCTTTGCTTACATGCTCCTTCTTGACGGACTCGAGGCTGACACTCTGATTGGCTCTCAGCGTCAGCCCTTCCGCCAATCACAGGGCGTCCCTCGGGGGAGCTTCTGTTACACCTGATTTTTTCCCCTTCCACAGGTAATTAAAGTACCTGAAGGAGGAGGAGAAGAAGGAAGAGGAGAGGAGGGGGGCAGGGGGGGGCAGGATTAATTGAAGGGGAGGAGGAGAGGGAGAAAGAGGGGAGAGATAGCGGTGGTTTGTGAGGGAGTGATGATGATGATGGTGGTGGTGGTGGTGGTGATGGTGATGATGGTGGTGTAGGAGGAGATAGTGATAATGGAGGTGGTAGTGGTGGTGGTTTTGGTGGTGATGGTGGTGGTGTGAATTTTGGCAGAAGTATCATATTACATTTTGGTGGAGAGAGAGAGAGAGAGAGAGAGAGAGCGTGAGTAAGCTCTCCTCAGTCTTTACTACTGTGGGCGGCCATTGACTCTTGCAGCTTCTGGAGGGACCTTTGTCTCTCTCTCTCTCTCTCTCTCTCTCTCTCTCTCACTTTTTTTAATCCCTTTTTCTCTCTGCCAGTTTTTTTTGTCTGGTATCTTTCTGTTTGTCATTATATCCACCTAATTAACTCTCTCTCTCTCTCTCTCTCTCTCTCTCTCTCTCTCTCTCTCTCTCTCTCTCTCTCTCTCTCTCTCTCTCTCTCTCTCTCTCTCTCTCTCTCTCTCTCTCTCTCTCTCTCTCTCTCTCAGCAGCGTTGGGGGAATTTCAACGCGGCAGTAGGAAGTTAGCGGAAGTAGGACTGACGGTAACTGTACCTTTGATGGCTCACAGGAATTCTACACCGCCACCAACCCATCCTTGTGTGTGTGTGTGTGTGTGTGTGTGTGTGTGTGTGTGTGTGTGTGTGTGTGTGTGTGTGTGTGTGTGTGTTTTGTAGCTTTGGAGTGTCCGGTTCTTTCTCCCTTCCTTCCTTTCTTTCTTCCTTTCTTTCCTCTTTCCTTTCCTTCCTTTCTTCTCTCCCTCATTTTTCCTTTTATTTATTTATTTTCGCGTGTGTTGTAAACTGTTCTCTATTTTTCGGGTTTTTTGTTTTGTTTTTATTTTCGTCTAATTTATTTTTTCTATTTTTTTGATTGTCATTATTTTCGTTTCTCTTTACTTCAGTTCTATTTCCTTTATTTCTTCGTCCTTGTTTAAACTCTCAATTCATTCAGCAATTATAAGATACGGAAGTGTTTGCTTTCTTACATTATATATTTCATGATCTTTCACTAATTATCCATATTTTTTTCATTTTGCTTCACTTTTTCTTTCTTCTTAATTCGTCTTTGTTTGTTTATAGCGTCCATCCTTCTCTTTATCACTTCTCTTCATTATCTTCATCTGGATCTAAATTTTTTGTTCTCATATTTAATCCTTCGTGGCTCTTCCTCTTCCTCATTGCTTATTTACTCTATGATCCAAAGAGCTCTCGTCCTATATATCTTTGTTACAGTTAAATATATATACCAACGTTACTGATTGAGCCGCTAACTTATTCGTCTCATTTGTCATGGTTTGGGCCTCAGTCTATTTTCTTCCGTGTCTTGTCTCACCTCCTGCCTCTACTCCGTTATATATCGCTTCAATAAATCCAAATTCCTCGGATATTCGTCTCTATAAATATATCTGGATCTTAATCTTTATCTTCTTCCTCTACTTGCTTCTCTTTCTTTCCTCTGTATCGATTTCTAGACCTTCAACTTTATAAATCTATCAATATCGTAATTTATATCTACTCTTTTACCTTCTCTTCCTCCTTTACATCAATCTCAAATCTTTCATCTTTAGAAATGCACCTTCATCTTCTTCCTTCAT
>NC_066523.1:2727033-2732033 GCF_024679095.1 Eriocheir sinensis
CAACTCCTCTGATTTTCGGTAAATGTCTCCGGCAGATCTGATGGTTTCATTTTCGCTGGTATCCTTTTTAATTTTTCTTTTTGATGAGTAAAGCGGCGGTCTCTTATGTTCCTACTTTATGATCTCTATTGTCAAAACTCCTCTGACTTTCGGTAAGTGACTTCGGCAGATTTTATGCTTTTCCTGTCTCTCGTTAAATCGGTTTCCTTGATAAGATTGAAATAAGGCACACAGATTAATTTAAAGGCGAATAAGGGGGCGGTTTCTTATGCCCTTACTTATTCTCTATATAACCTTATCTCCGAGTTATCTTAGGCAGATCAAATGTTTTTATTTTACCTGATATCTTGTTAAACTTCCTTCCTTTATGAGAATGATATGAAAGTCACCCAAATAGCTGCTCTACTTTTGCGCTCTATTTTCTCAACTTCTCTGTCTCTAGGCAATTCTCTTAGGCAGATCTTTCGCTTTTATTGCCGCTAATGTCTTGTTAAATTTCCTTGTTTGACACTACTGAATTGAAAGTCACAGGAACAGCAGCTTTCAGGTAAACAAGTCGGCGCTCCCTCAAGCTTCTCGCTCTCCCCTCGACTCCTCTGGCTTCAGGTTGTTTTGTGAGGCTCGTCCTACTATTTTATTGTCGCTGATGTCTTGTTGAATTGCCCTGGATGTTTACAGTGAAATAAACGCTGTGCAGTAATTACTTTATGGTGTAATAGCAACCTACCAACCGTTTTATAGTTATGTTCTCTGTTCTTCGGATGGGAAAGCTGCGTGAGTGTCTTGGCAATTTGATTCTTTGTTTATATTTGTTTTATTTGTTTGTTTATTTGTTTATTGTCTTGGAAATTCGATACTTTTATATTCGTCTTATTTTTTTGTGTTTATTTGTGTGCCTTGGCTATTCGATACTTTGTTTACTTATCTTTTTATTTGTTTATTGTCGTTGTTTAGGTATTTATAACCATTTGTCTGTGAGGTTGATACATGACCGACCGCATCATTTCCTTTATTGGTACTTCGAACTCGTTAAAACCTTGTAAGGGGACTTTTTTTTGCTCCTTGGACGATCTTGAAGGCTTTTGAGTTTTATGTTCTGGTATTATTTGAGGTTTATTTTTTTATTGATTTTATTTCAGTTTTATTTGTGTTTTTTTTTATATCTTTTATCTACGTATTTTTTTCTTTCATTTCCATTTTCTTGTTTTATCTACGTTTTCTTCTTTTATCTACGTCTTTTTTTCTTTCATTTCCATCTTCTTGTTTTATCTACGTTTTCTTCTTTTATCTACGTCTTTTTTTCTTTCATTTCCATCTTCTTGTTTTATCTACGTTTTCTTCTTTTATCTACGTCTTTTTCTTGTATTTCCATCTTCTTGTTTTATCTACTTCTCTTATTTCCATCTTCCTTTTTCTACCTATCTGTTTTTACGTTGAAATGACCACCCGAACTGAACCCCTTTTGCACCTTCCGTATTCGTTATTCATGATTAGAGAAAGTTCGGTCTCGTCTCTTTTTGCGCCGCACACACAAAGAGGGTCTGGAGGGCTTTTTGAACGCCTTGCTTAGTTTCGCGCAAAGTATGTGACCGCGTTCCTTCCCTGATCCCTTTGTTCCTCGAGGCGGCAAAACGAGTGTAATGGGATTCGATGCTACTCTCGTAATTGTTAAGAAAGAGACCATGAAATTTGCCTTCCCTTATAATTAGAAGTCGAAAGGCAGTGATCCTGGACTTTGTAATTAATGAAAGGCGATAAAATGTGCCTTGCTTTTTTTTATTAGAACTCGAAAATCATTACAAAAAGAATATAAAAAAAAGATGAAAGGAAGATAAAAAGGAGTCTATAAAAGGTTTCCATCCTTTTTAAATTAGAAGTGAAAACCAATGTTCTTTAGACACTTGTAATGATGAAAAAAAGTAAATTATTCCTTTCTTTTTTAATTAGAACTCGAAAACCAGCGATCCTAGACTCTTGTAATTAATCAAAAGACGATTAGATTCTCTTCCTTTTTAATCAGAAGTCGTAAGCTAAGTAAGATCGAATCCTTTGTTCCCATAAAAGCTATCAAAAGGAAAGAATCTCCTGTGTGTGTGTGTGTGTGTGTGTGTGTGTGTGTGTGTGTGTGTGTGTGTGTGTGTGTGTGTGCGCGTATTACTTTGTGCTACTGTAAACCGATAATTCAGATCTGATTCTTTGTCAGCGCATAAACAGGATCCAACCCCCTTCAGATTATTCCTTTGTTCTCCGGAGTGTTGGAGTAACCATATAATTATACTCGAGAGAGAGAGGAACCATGTAAGACCGTGAATAAACAGTAGAGAGTTTGGAGGAGGTTGGTTCCTTAAGTCTTCTCGTGACCCTCTCCTCCTCCTCCTCCTCCTCCTCCTCCTTCTCCTCCCCTCCTGTCCGGTCGCGTTATCGTAATATAATCACTTTTAGCACCACTCCATTAAGCCAAAACTTGTTCTTGAAATGGAAATTCGTTGTACCTGCAGTCCCTCCATCTCCCTTCCTCCTCCCTCCCTCCCACCTTCCTTTTCCTCCCCCTCTTTTTTTTTCCTTGCCCTTCTTCCCATATCCTCTTCCAACCTTCCTCCCCTTCCCTTCTCTTCCTTCTCCTCCTCCTTGCCCTTCTTCCCATATCCTCTTCCAACCTTCCTCCCCTTCCCTTCTCTTCCTTCTCCTCCTCCTCCTACTTCTTTTTTTTCCCTCGCCCTTCTTCCAGTATCTTCCCTTCCTTTCTCCTTCCATTCCTGTTTTCCTCTCCCTTCCCATACCATCTTCCTTTACTTCCACTTCTTTATTCTTCGCATTTTTTTTATATCCTTTCTACTCCTCTTCAAGATCTTTTCTCTGGCGCGTTCTCTGCTTTTTCATTCTCTGCTCTTTTCCTTTTCTTTCCATCTTTCCTCCACAAATTTTCTCTACCTTCTCTCTGCGCTTGGTCTCCCTTTCTTTCTTTTCTCTACGTCTTTTCTTGCTTTCCCAATGGTTCCCTACTTCTCACACCTCCATCCCTTCTCACTTCCCTATCTCTCCCTATTCTATTTCCTCTTTTTCAATTCCTTCCTTTCCTTCATCCACCCACTACAGTATTTTCCTGTCTTCCTTTTCGTCCTTTTTTTTCCTGTTTCCCTTTTCCTTTCGTCTCCCTCCTTCTCTATTTCCCTTTATTTATGGACCTATTTTCTCGTTTTTACGCTTCCATTCCGGTTAGATGTTTTTTTTCTTTCACATTTTACTTTTTCCTCTTTCTTAAGTAATATTAGTTCACCTTTTTCCGCTCCTTTCTCATTATCTTATCTCTCTCTCTATGTTATACGACTTCCTCCTCCTTCTCCTCCTTCTCCTCACTATCCTCCCTCACCTCCTCCTCCTCCTCCACTTCCTTCTTCTTCAATCGCTATCTACACATTCCATCACACTCATTAGTTACTCTTAAGTTCTTTTTCCTTCCTCACTTCGCGCATCGTCCTGAATACATTGCAAGTTTTTTCCTTTTTCGTCTATCTTTCGTTCATCTCGCTCGCTGCTTCTTCCCTCCCATTCAGCCTGATCCCTTTTTACTCTCCTCTCTTCCACATCATCAGTTTTATGGTTAAGGGTTTTGGTTGAGGCTTCGTGCTGGCTCTTCTCATTCTTGTCCTTTCATGATTGTCAAGTTTAGGCTTTTATGCGTCTTCTCAACCATCGACTTCCTTTTACACTTCATCGGCTCTCTCATAATCTCTCTCCAATCTGTCTATTCTTTATTCTGTCCTATAATTATCTAGTTTTGGCTTCTATGCGGCATTTAAACCATCTACTTTTTGTATCTTCCATCAATCTTCTCTTTCTGTCTCTCTTCTATTGATTCTATTCATCCCACAAACTCTATTTTTATCCCCTTCATCATCTGTTCTCTTTCTCTTTTCTTTCTTTGTACTATCCTTTTATTATCTACTACTTCCTTCTTCTATTTCTATTACCCTTCTATCCAACATTCCTATCCTTCACTCTAATATCCTTTCCTTCCTGCAACCTCTCAAAACTAGTTCTCTATCCTCTCTTCTACTCCTGCATTCCGTCCCCACTCCTTCCTTTGTCCCTTCCCTCTCCCCCTTACTCCTTACTTCTTTCCCAGCCTCTCCTTCCCTTCTCTACTCCTGCATTCCTCCCCCACTCCTCCTTCCTTCGTTCCTCTCTTCCCCACTCCTTCCTTCACCTCTCTCCCCACTCCTTCCTTCGTTCCCTCCCTCTCCCCCTTACTCCTTCCTTCTTTTCCAGCTTCTCCTTCCCTTCTCTACTCTCGCATTCCTACCCCACTCCCTCCTTCCTTCGTTTCTCTTTCCCCCACTCTTTCCTCCCTTCTCCTGTCTCCCCACTCCGGCCATCTCCTCCCTCTTCCAGTCCCTCGTTCTTCTATCTCCCTCCCACTCCCTCCTTCCTTCCTACTTCCTCTCCTCCGCGAGCCTCTGCCATTGACATCATCTCCCCTTCTGGCTACTCATTCTCCTCTTCTCCTCCCCCATATACACCTAACATTACTACTTTCTCCCTCTTCTTTATCTTTTCCCTCTTTTTTTTCTGTTTCTCCTGTTTCTTTTTATCTTTTTTCCTTGTTTCTTTTCATTTTCTCTTTCTCTTCTTTCCCTGTTTCTCTTCCCTCTTTCTCTTTTTTATTTGATGTTGTGTTGTTTCTTAGTTCGGTTGTTTTTTTCTTTTTTTCTTTTATTTTCCTGTTTCTCTCGTCTTTTTCTTCTTTTTCTTCTTCGTTGTCTTGTTTTGCTTCCTAGTTCGTGTTTCCGCTTTTGTATTCGTACTTTTCTAGCGTTTTGTTTTTCCTCTTCCTCTTCTTCTTCGTCTCTCTTCCTCCTCCCCTTCCTCCTCTATTTTACAAGTACGAGCTATTCCATTTTCTTCTAATTCTTTTTTTTCTTCTATTCCATTTTCTTCACATAGTCTTCATTTTTACGCCTTTTTTTCCTCCGCCATTTTCTTCCTCTCACCATTTTTTT
>NC_066523.1:2737033-2742033 GCF_024679095.1 Eriocheir sinensis
CCTCTTGTCCTTTTGGGTCTTGCTCTGTTTCCGTCCTCTCAGCTCCTGTCTATCTCCTGTCTTTACCCTCTCCTTCTCTTCTCTCTCCGTCCTCTCCTCCTATGTCTCTCCTATCGATACCCTCTCTCTCTCTAGTCCTGTTCTCTTTATATTCCGTCATCTTGCGCTTCCCTCTGCTCTCTTTCAAACCTCTCCTCTCTTTACCCTCTCCTTCTCTCTCTTTCCGCTCTCTCCTTCTGTGTCATTTATCCTAACCCTCTTTTCATCGTCATCTTTCCTTCACATTCTGACATCTCGTGCTTCCCTTACTCTCTTTCCGTCCTCTTCGTCCTTGTCTTAGCTGTCTTTACTGTCTCTCCTTCTCTCTCTCTTTCGTCATCTCTACAATTTGTCAGTTCCGGCTTCTGCTCTTTCTCTGTCTTGTCCTCCTCTGTCTCTCTTATATTCACCCTCTCTCTCTTTCTCTCTCTTGCCCTATTCTCTTCACTTTGTCATCTTGCTTGTTTCCCATTCTTCTTTTACCTCTCTAGTCCTTTCCTTATCATGTTTTCTTGTCTTGCTCTTTCAATCTTTTTTTTCTGTACGTCTTTCCTTTTCTCTTCTTATCTTACTTGTCCCTTCTTCCTCCTTTACCTCTTTCCATCTTTCTACTGTACTTCTCTCCTTTTCTCTTCATCTTACTTGTCCCTCCTTCCTCATAGTCCTTTACTTATCATGTTTTGTTGTCATGCTATTTCCATCTTTCTCCTGTACATCTTTCCTTTTCTAGCCTTATCTTACTCTCTCTCTCTCTCTCTCTCTCTCTCTCTCTCTCTCTCTCTCTCTCTCTCTCTCTCTCTCTCTCTCTCTCTCTCTCTCTCTCTCTCTCTCTCTCTCTCTCTCTCTCTCTCTCTCTCTTTTTCATGTCCTCTCCTTTTTTTCTCTCCTCTTATGCCTATCCTCTCTATCCTCTCTCTCCCATCTTCCTGTCCCTTATCTCTATCACCTGTTTCCTTCCACCCGTTTACTATTTTTTTCCTTTCCTCCTCTTCAGTTTATCCTCTTTTTCTGTCCCTTTTCCCTGCATTGCCGCACTTATCGCTACACTCTCTTTGGCGTCCATATTTCTTCATCTCTCTGTCACCCATCTGTCCTCTTCTCTCCTCTCCTCCTGTCCACTCCCCTATCATTCTTTATTTACCTGTCTGTTTTCTCTCTTCCCCCTCCTTTCAGTCTCACCTCTCCCAAGTTTTCTCCTTCCCTATTTCACTGGTCTGTTTTCTTATGTCTCTTCACGCTTGTTTGTTTGTACGCGTTTCCCACCCCACAACTCACTCTATTTTCACGATTTTCTTTTAACTATTATTTTTATTTACTTTTACGCTTGGAAGTTATTTTTCACACATGTTTACAGTTACCATTTAATGACTTCTTGATTTACTTTTTTTTTTTCGATCCTTTCAAAATTTAAATATCACACACAAACACACACACACACACACACGCACACAAACACAAAAAGAAAACGGTATATCTATTCATTTTTATCACTAATTTGTCTCTCTCTCTCTCTCTCTCTCTCTCTCTCTCTCTCTCTCTCTCTCTCTCTCTCTCTCTCTCTCTCTCTCTCTCTCTCTCTCTCTCTCTCTCATGTCCTGTCCTTCCTTGCTCTCTCCTCTTACGACTATCCTCTCTATCCTCTCTCTTCCATCTTCCTGTCCCTTTACCTCTATCACCTATCACCTGTTTTCTCCCACCTGTCTACTCTCATTTTTTCCTTTCCTCCTCAGTTTATCCTCTCTCATATTCCCTCTTCTCTTTCCTCTCCTCTCGCGCCTATCCTCTCAATCTCTCACCTGCCTCTCCTCTCCCACCTCTCACCTGTATCCCTCCACCTGTTTACTCTCATTTTTTCCCCTTCTCACCTGTCTTGGCCCTCACCTGTGCCTCTCACCTGCGCCTCCTTACCTGCCTGTCCTCGGCGCGCGTGAGTCAGGGCGAATCACTTCCTTGGAATTTGTTCGTGAAGCGGGACGGTCCGAGAGAGAGAGAGAGAGAGAGAGAGAGAGAGGGAGAGGGAGAGGGTTTTCTTCTTGTTTCCGGACGAGCCTACGTTTGTGTTTGTCTGTCTAATTAAAGTTCAATGACCTTTTTTTTTTTTTACTTTCCAAGGTAGCAAGGTGGAGGTCAAAGACTCACTACGCACTCACCCACCTACTTACTCACTCACTCTTTTACGCACCTATTTGCAAACTCTCTCACGCATCCACGTACGAACTCACCCACTTACGCATTCACGCACTTATATATTTTAACTTGTATCGTCTAACTCATCCAAACTCATCCACTCGAGTCACCCGCCATACCACCCACACACTAACGCACCCATCCACTTACACACACACATCCACATCCACACACGAACACACTAACGCACCCACTTCTATACCTTCCAACTTACCAACCCATTCATACCCACCTACATAGTTAAGCCACTCAGTCATCCACCTTTCACCCACACACTAACACACCCATCCACCCACGCTAACACACCCAAAAAAACATTCACTAACACACACATACACTCATCCATACCTACACAAACATCCACCCACGCACCCAGCCACCCCCGCACCCAGCCCCCCATTCACCCAGCCGTCGAGGTCATTTGCTTTACTTTTCTGGGTGTCATTGACCGTCCTCGCTTCCCGGGTCTTATAACTTTCGCTGTATATTGTTTTCTTTCGCTCACTTCACACACGTTGGAGCCACATGTCAACATCGGCCTAGTCATCGTCATCATCGTCTGTGGAATGATAGCTCTGTGATGCTAATTTTCGGGGGTATGTTTGGTTCCTCGTAGTTTCTTGTGAGGGAATTGAACTCTTTATATATGTCACCCATCTGTGTTTCACCTTCCACCTTTGCCTCTCAGAACTTAGATAAGCCTCTCTCGGCATCTTTATTTTATTATTTTCTTTAACAACAAAGGAGACAGCTCAAGGGCACACAAAAAAACAGGAAACAATAATAAAAAAAAGACCGCAACTCGCTGCTCCGAAAAAGAATCCAAAGAGGTGGCCGAAAGAGCTGTCATTTTCGGGAGTTTTTTCCAGAGGTTTTGATAGTTTGACTCTCACACGTGTTTGGCGATGGTCCATGTTATTTATTATTTTACAAGGTTGTGTGTCGGAGAGTTTAATGTAATGCGATTCATGTCTTCCATTAGTTTACCTGGATTAGACACGGTCGTTTAAGTTTGACTATAATCTTAACCTATAAACCACGTGTAACTCCTCTTCAGTTTCTTCAGTCAAACTTTTTAACTAGCCTGTATAAATTTGTAACCATAATATCCACGTAGTTTACTTAAGTCACGTGTTACTCTCCCATCAATGTGCTCAAACAAACCTTTCATTCAACTTGTATAACAGTGTAACCATAATATCGACGTAGTTTATTTCAGCCACGTTTTAATGCCCCATCAATTCACTAAGACAAACCTATTAACTTGTCTGTATAATATAACTTTGTAACTACCCTCTATCTTTCTCACTCTCAGTTCAGTTTATATCTTCTCTCTTCAGTCTGTTTCTTGCCTCATATTCCTCTTTTTCGTTGTCTGCCCACCTAAGTTTACATAAGCCACGTGGTAATGACCTATCAATGTCCTCAAACAAACTTTCTCCCTTGGCCGTGTAATATAACTGCGTTCAGACTGCTCCTCGTTCGCCTCGCAGCACGTGTCACGCTTTCTATAAATACACACGAGTTTGTCTGCGAGGGAAGGCGAGGTGAGCGAGTCCCTAATAGAAACATTACTCAAGTTTAGGTGTTTTGGGGGGTTCCTATTTTCCAGCGCACCTTTTTTGATCCTCCCCCCAAAGAGCCAGAGAGTAACCTTAGCGAGGGCGTACGCGCGAGGGTGTGGTAACAAGCCATATTTTCCTCAGCCCTCGTCTAAATGCGGTTAATATAATTCTATCAGGTTAGCCTTTTACGGTACTCCTGGGATGCTGCGAGGGCGCTCAAGTGTGGTATTATTCCTCCTCCTCCCGGGCAGCCTTGAGGAGAGGAGAGTAGCACTGAAGATCTCACTATAGCACATCTGATCACCTTTATTTTTACACACTCACGTGGCTGAACGCACTCGTGAATTCGTGAAAGTATAAAAACACACGTGGCGAGGTGAGGATGAGACGGTATGTGTGCGTGTATGTGTATGTGCGTGTGTGTGTGACCAGGTGTTGATTGACCTCGCTACGGACAGGTGAAGGAGGAGGAGCAAGAGGAGGAGGGGAAGGGGGACAAGGAGGAGGCAGGTGAACAATGCCCTCACCTAACAGTTGTGACGCAAAGAGTAAAACCAGTAAACAGGTGACTTGATTAACTTACCTTAGCGGTGTGGAGGCAGAGAAGCTTGTTCCTAGTCAGTCTTGGTAGCTGAGTCAGTGGCGTGGCCGTTAACCCATGTCCCATCGAGCGCGACCGACGCACGCACGCACGCACACACACTCACACGGACACCACGCACCACGCACGCACGCACGCTTCCTTCTTTCCTTCCTTCCTGGTCCTGGTGATCGGTGTTGTGGTCACCTCACGCGCCGGACAAAAGTAACCTCTCCATGGCGAAGGGAATTGAGAACACGCGTGCCAGAACCTTGTTATTTCTGCTACTCCTCCTTGTCCTCGTCTGGTCCTCACTGCTTTTGATGTTGATGACGATGATGATGACTTTGCTGGCGCCGCTACCGCCCTACGCGTGGCATGGTTCCGGCCACAACACACCTCGAGGAGCAGCAAGAAAGCCACCACTTACGCCGGCTACGACTACTGTAACCACTCCTGCCGCTGCTACGACTATTGCTATTACTACTACCACAGCCACAGCACCACTAACACCACCACCAACACCACCACTTCAGCAGGACGCCTTCTTCACCACCGAGACGCTACCACACGAGTGACGGATTGCCTTTGCGTGCGATGCAGAGTCCCCATGAGTCCGTATGTATAGG
>NC_066523.1:2744533-2759533 GCF_024679095.1 Eriocheir sinensis
ACCATTACCTTAGCCTCGTTAGGGTCACCTGTAGGCCGCCCAGGTAAACACAGGTGAACTCCTTCGTCGTGAGTCCTGAGGGTCACCTTGACTCTCACGTAGACCTCTTCGCCTCCCCTTTCTTCCCCTTCTTCCCTCCCCTTCCCTCACCTTCTCTCCCTTCCTCCTCCCCTTCCCCTCCATCCGGGCCATCCTTCTCTCGCTTCGTGGCTCCTCCTTCCTCCCATTCCCCACTCTCTCCTTCCTTCCTCTGTTCCTTATTTGCTGCCTCTGTTTTTTCCCCTTCCTCTCCGTTTCGTTCCTTCCTTCCTTTACTTATTTCCTTCCCTTCTTCTCTTTTCTCTTTGTATTATTTATTTCACTTCCTTCTCTCTCTCTTCCCTCTTTCAAAGCATTTCTTCTCTCCAATTCATTCTCTCCTTCCTCATTCAATTTCCATCTTCTCTCCCTTCTCTTTACCTAATTTCCCTCACTTCCTTCCTCTTTTCAATCATTTCTTCTCTCCAGTTTCTTCCTCTTCTCCTTCCTTCCTACCTTCTTGCCTCCTTTTTTTGTTTATTTCCTCTCCTTTCACTCTTTTCTTTCTGTCACTCATGAACTTTGGCTGCCATTCATTCTCCTTCATTCGTATATAATTTTTTCCTTCTGTTCATGTCCTCTTTCTTCTTTTCCCTATATGTCCTTCACTCTGTCCTTATCTCCCCTTCGCTCTCTCCCTCACACTTTCATCCCCTTCCTTCCTTCCGTTTGCTTCCTCTCTGCAGTTCCTCATCCATTCCTTATCTTTCTCCTCCTTCCTTCTCCTCCTTCATCCCACAGCTATTAACTCGTATGTTTTATTTACTGAATCCTATTTTCTTTTCTTTCTTCTTCCTTCATTCCCTTTCTCATCTATCGTCTGTTTCCTCTCTTCCATCATTCCTTCTTTCGTTTCCTTATTTCAATCTTCTCTCTTTCCTTTCCTTTCTCCTCTTATCTGCCTCTTTCCCTCCTCTTCATCTCCCTTCTTCTTCTTCTTCTCTCCCTCCATTCTCTTCCCTTTTCTTCCGTCCATTCCCCTTTTCAGTCCTCCCTCCTTTCCCTCCCTCTTAACTTCTCTCCATCCTTCCTCCGCCGCCTCCATCCATTACATCTCTTCAACCTTTCCTTCTTTCATTCCCTCTCCCTCTCCCTCCCTCCCCTCCCTCCCTCCCTCCCCCCTCCAGTACAGGTGTCATTGAGAAGGGCCAATGCCTCGCCTTTCTCTACGTGGCCTCCAGCTAAAATCGAGATCGGTCTCTCTCTCTCTCTCTCTCTCTCTCTCTCTCTCTCTCTCTCTCTCTCTCTCTCTCTCTCTCTCTCTCTCTCTCTCTCTCTCTCTCTCTCTCTCTCTCTCGTCCTTATGCCCTCCTCCTCCTCCTCCTCCTCCTCCTCCTCCTCCTCCTGCAATATTCCTCCCCCGCATTTTATCTCCCTCTCTCTCTCCCTCCCTCCTCTCTCCCTTCCTCCCTCCCTCCCTCCTGTCCCACCTAGCCTGCCTGTCTCCCTTTTGTGTGTGTGTGTGTGTGTGTGTGTGTGTGTGTGTGTGTGTCGTGGCATTTGTATGGAAGGCTGAATAAATGAATGTGTGTGTGTACGTGTGTTTCTGTCAGTCTGTCTGATTATTCTCTCTCTCTCTCTCTCTCTCTCTCTCTCTCTCTCTCTCTCTCTCTCTCTCTCTCTCTCTCTCTCTCTCTCTCTCTCTCTCTCTTTCCTCACATCCGGATACCCACAACCGCTAATCGTCCATACACGAACTTGGCCCCATAGTATTTTTCTCTCTCTCTCTCTCTCTCTCTCTCTCTCTCTCTCTCTCTCTCTCTCTCTCTCTCTCTCTCTCTCTCTCTCTCTCTCTCTCTCTCTCTCTCTCTCTCTCTCTCCAGTGTGTGTGTGTGTGTGTGTGTGTGTGTGTGTGTGTGTGTGTCCCGAGGGTTGCAAGGTACACACGGGAGCACAAACCTGTTCGCTTTGATGGGAGCCAATGTCTGTGTCCTCCTCCTCCTCCTCCTCCTCCTCCTCCTCGACTTCCTCTTCTCCTTATTTCGCTCTCTTCTGCATCTTCCTTCATCCTTCTTCACTTCTTTTCTTCACTTAACCTCTTTGTCTTTTGTGTCTTCGTGTTTCCCTTACTTTCTTACGTTTTTTTTTTCGTTTTTTCTTTTTATTTCCGCCTTTCACTGTCTTTCTCCTCCTCCTTTTCTTTCCCTTCTTTCATCATCTTTGTTTCTCCTCTTTACTGTTTTCCATCATTTTCTGTCCTTCTCCTTCTCTTTGTCATCATTCATCGTCTTCTTCCTTCCCCCTCCTTTCCGTTGTCATTCTCTTTTTCCTCTTCCTTTCTTCTCCTCTTCTTTCCCGTCAGCTAGCATCTTCTTCCTTCTCCCTCTTTCTTCTTCTTCTTCCTCTCTTCTTCTTCTCAATCCTATCATTCAGCATCTTTTTTCCTCCTTTCCGTTGTCTTTCTCTTTTTCCTCTTCCTTTCTTCTCCTTTTCTTTCCCGTCAGCTAGCATCTTCCTTCTCCTTTCTTCTCCCTCCTTCTTCTTCTTCCTCTCTTCTTCTTCTCTATCCCATCATCCAGCATTTCCTTTCTTCCTCCTCATTCTGTCGTCTTTCTTTTTTTCTCTTCCTTTCTTTTCCTCTTCATTCCCGTCACCTAGCATCTTCTTCCTTCTCCCTCTTTCTACTTCTTCCTTTCTTCTTCTTCTCTCTCCCATCATCCAGCATCTTCTTTCTCACATCTTCCTCCTCCTCCCCCTCTTCCAATTACACACCTCATTATTTTTATTGTCTTCGAATCCAAGTCTTATTTTCTGCTCTTGTTCTGTCTCATCTCTCTCTCTCTCTCTCTCTCTCTCTCTCTCTCTCTCTCTCTCTCTCTCTCTCTCTCTCTCTCTCTCTCTCTCTCTCTCTCTCTCTCTCTCTCTCTCTCTCTCTCTCTTCTCCCTCCTCCTTCCTCCCTCCTTCCTCCTCCCTCCTTCCCTCCCTCCCTCCCTCCCGGCCTTCCTCCTTCCCGCCCTCCCTTCCTCCCTCCCTCCAATCGCCTCAACAGGTATTGACTTTAGCTAATTACCTTCGACACAAGCAGCTCGAGTGTTTTTTTTCTTTTTCTTTTTTGTTGTTTTTAACCGAGTGTGTAGACCGCAAGATGAGAGATGAACTCCACCACCTCTGGCCTCCCTCCCTCCTCCTCTTCCTCCTCTTCTTCCTCCTCCTCCTCCTCCTCCTCCTCTTTCTCCTCATTTTGTGTACCTGAGGCGCGTGTGTTGAGGTAAGTCTCCGTCAGCTAGTCAGTCTGTCAGTCAGCACCGCTCAGCACCACCACCATCACCGCCATCACCACCACACTCACCACTGCCCCTACCGATGTTGCTACTGTGGTGATGATGAGCTGCTCTAGATGTGGTGTTGGTGTTGGTGGTGGTGATGGTGTTGATCTCTCGTCTGTCTGTCTGTCTGTCTGTTTTTGTTACTGTTTGCTTGTTTGCTCTCTGTTAACGTGCCTTCGCTTGCGCTGTGTGTGTGTGTGTGTGTGTGTGTGTGTGTGTGTGTGTTGCTGTATGTTATGGGGCATGCTAAGGGTCATTACCAAGGTCCGAATTTTAAACCCCTCGAAGTCTAAGTCCATCCATTTCAAAAGGTTCTCACAGAAGTTTAGGTGTCGGGGTTTCCTGGGGTGGTTTCATGACCCTGGCGGTAGTTTTGCAAGGCTTCCGCGCAATGAACGGGAAAAACACTGATAATAATCCGACGTAGCTCCTCTCTCGCCTTAAATAAAAAAAACGTTCAAACAAGAGCCCCGAACGTTTGATGATACGTGTGTAAGACTGGTATTGTCAGACCGACGCTTCCGCTTCTCACATCAAATACTTCCAAAGGCCAAAAAGAAGATCAGGTCGGGTTCTAATGAGTGTTTTTAAGTTCATGGCACAGAGGAAGGGTTAACCTACCACCAGGTCATAAAACTACCCGTGGAAATGCTCAAAACTCCTATGAAAGCCTTGACAAATATGTGTGCTTGGGGGAAGAAATGTTTAAGAAGATAATGACTGTGAGGCTTCTTCGGGGGCTGGTCGGATTTCGCCGTGGGAGCAGCGAAGGCCACACCGCCGCTGCTGCCTCGCCGAGCACTCCCACACACTCCAGCGCCGAAGAGCAATTAGACACCTTCGTTAAGTGATTGTGACTGGCGGGGCTGGGCGGGGCGACGCGGCGGGGCGGGGCAGGGGCGGGAGGGACAAGGCGTGGTGGCGGCGGCTGGCGGAGGTATGATGCCTGACACACACACACACACACACACACACACACGTCCCGCCCGCCACCTCACCACCGTTATTATAACAGGGACGCCGCGGGGGTCAACAGCCCTTCTTCCCCCCGCCGCCGCCCGCCCTCTCCGCCTCCTCCTCCTCCGCCTCCGCCTCCTGTTCTTCTTCCTTCTCCACCCTCTCCGCCGCCTCCTCCTCCTCCGCCTCGTCCTGCGTCCCTTTCTTTCCCTGCCGCCCTTGCTTGTCTCCCGTCTTCCTCCTCCTCCTCCTCCTCCTCCTCCTCTTCAGTTTCTACTTTCGTTTCTACATTTGCTTTTGTTTTTGTTGATTTTCCTCCAGATTCTTTCCCTTCGTCTTTTCTTCGTCTCTTTCTTCGCCTCCGTTCTCTCTTTCTTTCTTTCTTTCTTTCTATTTTTGTTTCTTCATTTGTTTTTCTTTTGTTTATTTTCATTCTCCTAATTCTTTTTTTCCTCTTTTCTGTCTGCTTTTCCGTTTTTCTTCGCTCTTCGTCTTTTTTTCCCTTCTCATCTACATTGTTTTCTTTTTTCATCTTTCTCGTTCTTTCAATTTATTACCTTATATCAGCATTTATCTTCATCCCTTTAATTCTCCTCCCTTCTTCGCTTCTCTTCGATGATATATTTCTTCTCGTTTTCTTTCACTTAATACTCGTAAATACATCTTGCTATCAGACATCTATTTTTCTTTCCATCGTCTCTGCCTTTTCGCTTCATCTATCTTTCTTCTACCTTTCTTCCTCCTATTCTTATCTTTATATCTTCTTTATCTTTTTTTCTTTTTATGTGTTTTCTCCTCTTTGTTTTTCCTCATCTCTTTCCTTCTTTTATTTCCTCTTCCTGTTTCCTGGTCTCTTTTAATCATTTGTCCTTTTTGTTTTCCTTTTCTCCTTTCCTTCTCTCCTCCTTTTCCTGTTTCTTTATTTTTCCTCGTATTCTTTCTTATCTCATCCTTCTCTCCATCTCCTTTCCTCCTTTCTCTCCCTCTCATTTCCTTTAATTGTTTTCTTGTCTCCTTCTCGCCTTTTTTTCCTATTTTCTCTCCTCTAACGTATCTTTCTTCTCTCTTCCTTCCTCTCTCCATCTCCTTTTTTTCCCCTTTCTTTCCCTCTCATTTCCTTTAATTGTTTTCTTGTCTCCTTTTCGCCTTTCCTGTTTTCTCTCCTCTCAGTCTGTCTTAAATTGTTTCCTCACCTCTTCTTTTCTCTTCTCAGTCTATTTTATTGTTTCGTTCTCCTTTATTCCCTTTTCCTTCCTTTCCTCCTTTCAGCCTCTCTTAGCATCGATCTCCCTCCCTCTTCTTTCCTCCCCTCCCTCACTCTTCGTCTTCTCTCATCTCTCTTCCCTCCTTCCTGTCCCTTTTACCTTCTTTAATTAATTTCTCGTCTCCTCTCCTGTGTTGATCTTCCGTCCTTGCAACCTCTCTTCGTATCTTTCTCTTATTCTTCTTCATTCCCTCCTTCCCTCCGTCAGTCCTTCGCCTCGCTCCTCCTCCTCCTCCTCCTCCTCGTAATCTCTGTTATGGTCGAGTTTCTAAGATTATCTCGTGATAGCGTCGCCCAGATGGTGTTAAAGTCGTGCTCGTCTCTCTCTCTCTCTCTCTCTCTCTCTCTCTCTCTCTCTCTCTCTCTCTCTCTCTCTCTCTCTCTCTCTCTCTCTCTCTCTCTCTCTCTCTCTCTCTCTCTCTCTCGCAACACCTGCCGTCCGTCACCCCCCCTCCACCCCTCGCCCCTCCCTCTCGTCCCCCTTCACCCCCGCCCCTCACTCCATAACGCGGGACCTCGGGGTTGTGTGTGTGTGTGTGTGTGTGTGTGTGTGTGTGTGTGTGTGTAACAAGACTGTCCATGTGTTTTCCCTTCGACCCGGAATCGAACCCGGGATCTCTTGGTTGTGAAGTGCGGCTCTTGTGTCACGCAGTACACACACACACACACACACACGCACATATACACACAGTCATTCATCACAGTGTATAGATGTTTTGCTTGTTGTTGTTGTTGGTGGTGGTGGTGGTGTTGTTTTGTTTTGCTTGATGCTTTTATTCTATTCGTTAAGCTTAATTTGTACTATTTTTTTTCTTTTATCACTCAATCTTCACTTTGTCTAAATTATCTTACACTTACACTCGTTTATAATTATCTCATTCGGTTTAGTATTAATCTATGTATTCCTGTATCTGTCTATCTTACTTTCTTATTTCATTTTTGTTTTGTTTTCATGGTATTCTCTTTTTCATCATCTATTTCAACTTTTCATCTCATTTATTTCACCTTTCATTTCAAACCTTTCAATAAAGACAAATTCCCGATATTTTTTCAGTCTTAAACATCTAAAGCAAACACCAAGGAAACGGAAGCAGGAAAAAGAGAAAGGGAAGAATCTTTTTATGGCTCCGGCAGTGATATATTTTCCTTCATTTGCTTGGATTCGCGGATTTCTCTTTTCTCTTTTTATTCTCTCCTGCGGGCGAAGTTCTGTTGCTCTTTTTTCTTCCCCGCCACTTCCTCTGTCCTCCCTCTCTCGCCTCCTCTTTGTCCCTTTGTCTTTTCTCTTTGTGTGACTTTAATGTTGTCTGTATCCTTGTGTTTCTCACGTCTCTCGTCTCTGCATTTCACCCATTTCCTTATTTTCCTTTATTATTCTCTTTCTTTCTCTGTTTCTGGTTCTTTCTGTGTCTGATTCTCTGTCTTTCTGTCTGGTTGTCTCTCTCTCTCTCTCTCTCTCTCTCTCTCTCTCTCTCTCTCTCTCTCTCTCTCTCTCTCTCTCTCTCTCTCTCTCTCGATTTCGTAATGTTTGTCAAGAGTTCAATGTCCATTTTTTGTTTTCTTTTTGTGTTCTCAAAGTTTTATGGGCTTTTGTTTGTTTTTGTCTTGTTTTTCAGTGTTATTATGTCCTTTTCTGGTGGTTGTCATATTTTTCGTCTTATTCGTCATCCTTTGAATTCTCTCTCGCTTTTTTTTCATGTTTTCTACCTTGTCCTCTTTTTTCTTTTTTTCAAGCTCGTTTTTATATTCCTGGGTTGCTTGAGGGTATGCTTTTTTCCCTAACCACTTCATGATTTAAGCAAATAATTAATATCTTAGCACTTAGTTTTATCTTTCTTTGCGTTATTTTCATCGTAATCTATATTCCTATCATTTCCTCCGTAAAGAAATAGGTCACTGACATTCTTCAGCCTTAGTGTCAAGAGCAAAGTACGGAATGGAAAGAAAACGAGGGAGGAAAAAGTAAAGAAAGCGTTAAATGACTCCCGAAGCGATATAATTTCTTTCTTGGGTTTCGTTAGTTACATTTCAGTGCCATGCTAACTTACCCTTAATAATGGAAGAAGGAAAAATGGGAAAAAAAGGAAGGAAACCGTTCAGTGGCTCCACAAGTGAGAGGTTTTGCATCATGGGTTTCCTCAGTCATATTTCATCAACGCCATGTCAACTCGCCTCCAGTAATCCCTCGTATCATGTGACCTCCGTGTTCCTGTAGCGCTGCGTCCCTTTGTTGCCGAGTCCCCTTGTCACGTCACGCTGTCTGTCTCTGTCTCTCTCCCGCTGCCGCCGCATCCTCGTCGTGTTTCTGTAATACCACCCACGCCAGGCTTTGTCCGAGGAGAGGAGGGGAAGGAGGAGGAAAGAGGATGGAAGAAGGTGAAGAAGCGGGAGAAAAAAAGGGATAGGGAGAGAGAGGAGGAGGGGAAGAGAGGTAGGGAGGAGGAAGAGAGAGGATGGAGGGAGGAGGATGTGTAATATAGGTGGAGATGGAGAAGAATAAACAGAAGAAAGAGGAGAAGGTAAAGCAGAAGGAAGGAAGAAGGAAAAGATGTAGGAGAGGAAGGGAGATAGAGAGAGAAGGATGATGGAGAAGGAAGACAGGGAGATGAAAAAACACAACGAATAAATAATATAAAAGGAAGAAAAGAAGAAAAAGGAGGGAGATGAGAAAAACGGAGAGGAGGAAAGAGAGGTAGATTGAGGAGGAGGACGAGAGGAATGGGTGGAGCCGAAGAATATGGAAACTAGGAAGACGAAGAACAGCAGGAAGAAGAACAAGAACAAGAGAGGGAACAAACAGAAGAGAAGGAATAAGAAGAAGGAACAAGAAAAGGATATGAAGGAGGAGAGGAGGAAAGAATGACGACAGGAAACAAGAAGAAGAGGAAGAAGAAGAAGCAAAAGGAGAAGGACCAGGAAAGGACATGAGGAAGAAGGGAAGGATACAAGGGAACAAGAAAAAGATATGAAGGAGTTGAGGAGGAAAGAATGACGACAGGAAACAAGAAGAAGAGGAAGAAGAAGAAGCAAAAGGAGAAGGACCAGGAAAGGACATGAGGAAGAAGGGAAGGATACAAGGGAACAAGAAAAAGATATGAAGGGACATGAGGAAGAAGGGAAGGATACAAGGGAACAAGAAAAAGATATGAAGGAGTTGAGGAGGAAAGAACGACAAGAAACAAGATCAAGAACAAGAGGAAGCAAAAGGAGGAAGACCAGGAAAGGACATGAGGAAAAAGGAAAGGATGCAGAGGTTACGGAGAGGTCCAGGCCAGTGCGTCATGATCCCCGGACACCCGACTTCGAACTCACCGCGAAGTCGAACCCAAGACGACGCGCGGGAATGAGGAAGGGAAGGGAGGAAGGGTAAAGGTGTACGGTAAAAGTAAAGCTTCCCACCACCACCATCACGCCCCCGACACCCCCCACGCCCCCTCCACCCACCCTCCCAAGCCGCCCGTTGTTTGACTTCCTGTTCCTTTAAGGATTTGTGTCGGTGCAACAGGTGGAGGAGGAGGAGGAGGAAGAAGAGGAGGAGGAGCGAGAAGGGCTGTACCTCCTCTCGTAACTCAGCGAGCGGTTTTGGAGCAGCGGTGTTGCCCTCACGTGAACCCCACTTACCCCCCTTCCTCCTCCTCCTCCTCCTCCTCTTTCTTCCTTCCACCTGCCGCCCCCGCCTAAGGATTATTCGGCCCTTTGCCTCCTTCCCGCTGCGCCGCGCCTCCCGCCACGTCAGGCCCTCCCGC
The DNA here is from genome assembly GCF_024679095.1 of Eriocheir sinensis. NCBI lineage: Eukaryota > Metazoa > Arthropoda > Malacostraca > Decapoda > Varunidae > Eriocheir > Eriocheir sinensis. The sequence continues at coordinate 2,753,846 of NC_066523.1, forward strand.
CGCCCTCAACAGCCCACGTCGCTCAAGGCTCCTGGCTCCTGACGGCTTCTTAGAGACGACGAAGGAGAAAAAAACATCTAACTCAGAGCCTTGACGCGCTCTTTCACTTCCCTGACCATCTTTTTTACGCCCTCTCTCTCTCTCTCTCTCTCTCTCTCTCTCTCTCTCTCGGGTCGCGGGCCTTGACCCTCCGTCCCTTTTCTCGCAGGTTTCCTCCTTTTATTGTTGATGGCGTCGTTGATTAGTGCGGTTGATGTAGAGGCTATTGTGACAGCCGCTGACCCCTTCTCCTCGTTGCCCCTCCCTTCTTCCTCTCTTTCCTCCTTCCCCCTTTCTCCTCTCCCCTGCGCTCTGTATTTCTCCTCCGTTTACTTCCCTTATCTCTATCTCCCTGCATCCTCCTCCCCCTCGCTCTCTATTCTTTCTACATCCAGCTCCCTTACCTACCCTCTCTTTCTCCTTGTTGTCTCTGTTCCTCCTCCATCCAGCTCCCTTGCCTACCCTCCCTCTTTCTTTGTTGTTCCTCCTTTCCACCTTCCTCATCGCTATATTCCTTCTTCATCTACTTCTCGCTAACCTCTCTCCCTTCTTCTTGTGGTTCCTCCCTTCTTCCTTCCTTGCTCTCATTCACTCCCCTCTAATCTTTATTCTTTCTTCTTTTTGTGGGTCTCCTGTCCTTTGTCCTTCCTTCCAGCTCTCTTTTTCCTCCTTCATCTCTTCCTTTTCTGTTCCTCTGTCTGTTCTTCGTCTATGTTTATTCCTTCATTCTCTTTCCCCTCAGTATTCTATTTCTTCTTCATCCATTTTCGTTAACTCATTGTCTCTCCTTGCTCTGTTCCTCCGTCTATTCTTCTTTCTACATCCGTTTATTCTGTTCCTTTTTTTTTTTATCTATTTCTGTATGCACTTCATCTCCTCTCATTTCCTTTTATTGTGTCTGTTCTTTCATTCACTTCTCCTCTATCTCAACAACCCTCAAGCACTCCCTTCTCTCCTTCCTTTGTCCTTTTACACTTTCCCAATTTCCTGCCCTACGCTTGATTCTTCATTCTTATTTTCCCACTTCGCTTTTCCCCGTTTTTCTCTACTATCCTTTACCCCGTTATCTAAGTTTTCGTTATTTCTCTTTCTTATGTTCCCCACTTTTATCCTCCTTGTGTTTCTTGTCTATTTTCTGTTCTTAATTTTTACCCCTATGTTTTTTTTCTTTTATTAGTTCTTTTTGTTCAGCTGTTCCTATTTTGGTATTTGTTATTTTCCCGTTTCTTGTTTCTTCCTTCTTTCGTCCACATTACGTTTTTATTTTTATTTGCATTCTCCTTTTTTTTTTATCTTTTCCTCGCTTAAACATTTTCCTTCTTTTACCTTTTTGTTTCTTTCCTCGTTCTCCTTTCGCTTAAAATGTTTCTCTCAGCTTCGTTTGCTTTTTGTTTCTTTCCCATTCTCCTTTTTCCTTTTTCACAATCGTCTTTTTTTATTTCTTTTGTTCGCTTCTCTTCCTTTCTTCTTCTTCTTCTTCCTCTTTAGTCACACGTCTCTCGCCCTCTTTCCTTTTGTCCTTAAGTTCATTCCTCTTTTTTCATAATTTTTTTCCTTCTTTTTGTTTGTTTTCCTATTACTCCCATCCTCTTCTATTGTTCTATTCCTTTATTCCTTCCCTTTTCCATTGTTTTCCTTCCTATCTCCCTCTTTTATTTCTTACTCTCTTTCTCTCAGCTTCTTTCTTACTGTGTCTCTCTCCCTCTTTATTACCTCTCCTTTTTCTTCCTTTCTTCTGTCTATCTATCCATTCGCCCTGTTTTCTTTCTTTCTTCTCTCCTTCCATCTATTCCTGCGTCTAGTTCTCTTTCTTCCTCTGTTCCTATCTCACCTTGTTCTCTTTCTCTCTTTCTCTTGTTCCTTCTTTTCTATCTGAAGCATCGCCTATTACTTCTCTCATTCCTCCTCCTCCTCCTCCCTTTCTCAGCCTCCTCCTCCTCCTTCCTCTCCTTCTCTACCCTCCTCTTCCTCCTTCCCCCTCCCTTCCTTACCCTCCATTTGCCCTTCACATCCTTAGGTCACGTCTCCCTCTTCTCCCTTCCTTTCTCCTCGCAATGCCTCCTCCTCCTCCTCCTCCTCCTCTTCCTCCTCCTCCTCTTCTTATGTCTTCATCTCCCTTTGCTTCCTCTTCCTCTCACCTCCTGAAATTTCCTTTACTCCTTTCTCTCCTATTCTTCACACCTTCCTTTCTCCATCCTCCTCCTCCTCCTCCTCCTCCTCTTCCTCCTCCTCCACCCACACAAAGGATAAGAAAAATTTGGGCCGCTCCCTCTTTCCATTCTTCTCTTTCCTTAACCTTCACTCATTCTCCTCTCCTTCTTTCTCTTCTTCCTTTTTTTTTCATCTCCCACTTTTCTTTCCTTCACCGTTGATGGTTGGCTAATGGTTAACTTGACGGCTGGCTGGTTGGTGTCTGCTCCGGTGGTCGGGGGTTCGATTCTCACTTGGGGGAGGAGAAGGAGGGGAAGGAGGAGCCAGTTAGAGGAAGAATTAGTGTATTATTCAGACATTTTATAATCAGTTCTTTGGATTAATTTGATTTTTATTTGTTGTTTTCATTAATATTTTTTTTGCATGCCATTTTTCTTTCATTTTTCTTGTTTTCCATGTTTTTATCTGATTTTCTTTATTTTCTAACAATTATCCGTATTCTTCCTCCTATTCCTCCTACTCTTTTTCTTCCCTTTATTCTTTATCAAACATTCTCTTCTTCCCTTTTTCTCTTCTCCATCTTTTCTCTTTATATCAATCCTCCCGTTCCGTTCCTCCTCCTCCATCCTCTCTATCTCATTCTCCTCCCTCCTATACTTTCTAATGAGAGAGAGAGAGAGAGAGAGAGAGAGAGAGATTAGGGGTATAGTTTAAAGGCTTTGATTGGCTCCATTGATCACTGATACACCATAGTCACCCCTGATGAGAGAGAGAGAGAGAGAGAGAGAGAGAGAGAGAGAGAGAGAGAGAGAGAGAGAGAGATTGTTTTTGTTTACTTCTTTTCTTTGTAATTGCCGGAGTTGTACGGTTGATGATACTGCACTTTCTCTCTCTCTCTCTCTCTCTCTCTCTCTCTCTCTCTCTCTCTCTCTGTTACACGTGTAGGAACTTGTATATTGTGTGTGTGTGTGTGTGTGTGTGTGTGTGTGTGTGTGTGTGTGTGTGTGTGTGTGTGTGTACGTGCTTGATCGGATGTTTACATAGAGGAACGCGCACACAGAAGCAGACAGACAGACAGACCAACGGACGGACGGCCTGACGAGAGGCATTCAGTGTAAGATTAATTATCGAGAGAGAGAGAGAGAGAGAGAGAGAGAGAGAGAGAGAGAGAGAGAGAGAGATACATACATACATACATACATACACACTTACATACATACATTCATACATACATATAAAGAATAGATGAAAATATGGATCAAAAGTAAATATGAGAAATAAAGAAATAGAGAAAAATAAACACTAGAAAAATAAGAAACTATGAGAGAGAGAGAGAGAGAGAGAGAGAGAGAGAGAGAGAGAGAGAGAGAGAGAGAGAGAGAGAGAGAGAGAGAGAGACCAAAGAAAGAAGGAAAGGAGGTGACAGGATGAGGAAGGAAAGAGGGAAAGAGGAACGGACGAGGCTCTCTTCCTCCTCCTCCTCCTCCTCTTCCTTTTCCTCTCCCTCCCTTTGTTTTAGCACTGACAAAGGGATGGAGAGAAAGAGAGAGAGAGAGAGAGAGAGAGAGAGAGAGAGAGAGAGAGAGAGAGAGAGGAAGAAAGAAAAAAGAGAGAGACCTTTCCTTCCTTCCTTCCTTCCCCTTCCCTTCTCTCCCCTTCCCTCCAATCCCCTCCCTCCCTTCCCTCCATGCCTACTTTCCTCCCACGCTTTACTCACGGTCCCTCATACATCATACGAGACTATAGGGAGGTAGAAAGCTGTGTGTGTATGTATGTATGTACACACACACACACACACACACACACACACACACACACACACACGTACATAGTGGTCTCTTTCTCTCCCTTCCCCCTTCCCCCCTTCTCCCTCCTCCTCCTCCTCCTCCTTCCTTGGTGTGTGTTGCATTCTAATTCTTTTTTTTTTATGCTTCACCTTTCATCGCCCATTATTCTCAGGGGATACATTTTTTTAGTAGTAGTAGTAGTAGTAGTAGTAGTAGTAGTAGTAGTAGTAGTAGTAGTAGTCGTCTTCTCTTTCCATTGTTTCATTACTTTATCCTTTTCTCTTTTCTCTTTCCCTTTATTTACCTTCCCTTTTTTTCTCTTCCCTTCTCTTCCCCTCTCCTCCCTTCCGTATCCTTCCCTTTCCTTCCCTTTTCTTCTTTCCTCTTATCCTTTACTCCCTTTTAATCCCTTCCCTTTCCTTTTCTTTCCTTCCCTTCCCTTCCCTTCTCTTCCCTTCCCTTCCCTTCCCTTTCCCTCCATTCCCTTCCCCTCCCTTGCCTTCCCTTCCCTTGCCTTCCCTTCCCTTCCCTTCCCTTGGCTTCCCATCCCCATCCTTCCCTTCCCGTCCCTTCCCTTCCCTCCCCTTGTTCCGTCTCGTCCCCTTCCTCCCCTTTCACTTGCCCCTGCGCCCCGTTCCCCTTCTATGGGCTCAGTGGGAGGTTAATATAGGGGAGGAGGAGGAGGAGGAGGAGGGACATGAAGGAAGAGGTGCCGGCGGAGGAGGAAGGGATATTTTTGGAGGAATAGAAGGGTGAGAGGGGAGAGAGAAACGAAGGGGAGAAGAGAGAGACAGGAAGGAGACTAAAGGAAGGAAATGCCCGAATGATGAGTGTAAAGGATAAGGAAATGATTTAACGAGGAGGAGGAGGAAGAGGAGGAGAAAGGGGATGACGAACAGGGAAAAGACAAAGTAGTAGTAGTAGTAGTAGTAGTAATAGTAGTAATAGAAGAACGTCACAGGAAAACACTAATGTATGCTTCTCTCCCCCCGTCCTTTCTTCCTTCTTTTCTTCTTTTTCTTCCTTCTCTTCCCTCTCGTTAAGTTCTGTCCCTTACCAAACCTTCTCTTTGATAAATTGAAAGCCATTGATTAAAGAACTTTAAATTATATATACAAGTTAAGGCAGATTCACCTAACTTCCTTAATATTAAGTAGAGACACAGACGCCGGTGAGGAAAATATTAAACCACTGCAGTAACAGATATAAAGGTGACTGTCCTTACCTCTCTGTGACGTGCGCGATAACCAATGAAACTAGAGAGAGAGAGAGAGAGAGAGAGAGAGAGAGAGAGAGAGAGAGAGAGAGAGAGAGAGAGGATAAATGAGAATTGTCTTAAGTATAAACACGTGAATTTACTTACCTTTTAATTTATTTGTTTATTTATTATGTGTCCTTTTCATCCAAACAAGCAAGGAAGGCCACGAGAGGAAGAAAAATAATGAAAGAAAAAGATAAATGAAGGAGAAAAAGAAGATCGGCAATGAAATTTGAAGTGTCACGTCAAAACAAGTAAATATGTGTGTGTGTGTGTGTGTGTGTGTGTGTGTGTGTGTGTGTGTGTGTGTGTGTGTGTGACTAAAAGTGTTCCAACCAAACCAAGGCATGCCGAATTTCCTCACCACAAGAAGATTTACATTTGAGACGAAAATAAAGAAAAAAGAAAAACCGAGAAAAAGGGAACCTGGAACCTCGACAAAAAAAAAAAAAA
>NC_066523.1:2762033-2792033 GCF_024679095.1 Eriocheir sinensis
CACACACACACACGAGTTTGGTCCTTGTGTCGAAAGCGGTGATGGTCGTTGAGTCAAGAAAATGTTGCTACTTAATTCTTACTCGCCGGGAAGGAATGTAAGGGAAGCACCAACAAACAAACACACACACACACACACACACACACACACACACACACACACACACACACACACACACACACGCACACACGCACACGCAGACTGTTGCCACAAATAACTACATGCTACTTGAGTGGTCCCGTCTCCTCCCTTTCTCATCCCTTCCCTTCCCTTCCTTTCCCTTCCCTTCCCTTCCCTCCCTCTTTCCTCCCTCCCACATAGTCATCACCACACCCGTCACGCCCGCACCACACCCCTTTCTCTCTCTCTCTCTCTCTCTCTCTCTCTCTCTCTCTCTCTCTCTCTCTCTCTCTCTCTCTCTCACAGCACCCACCAGCGAAAGAGAGAGAGAGAGAGAGAGAGAGGCATGACAATTCCGTGGGCGTTACATCATTACGTGAGTCAAGAAGGCGTTATGCTGCTCTCTCTCTCTCTCTCTCTCTCTCTCTCTCTCTCTCTCTCTCTCTCTCTCTCTCTCTCTCTCTCTCTCTCTCTTTTATGAATTGGTAACGTGACGCACCTTTGAACTCAAGACTCGACCCATATCTCTCCTTCCTCCTTTCCTCCATCTGTTAGGAAATTTCTCTCCCTCCCCCTCCCTCCGTTTCCTTCCTCAAGCCTTCCTTCCTTACCTCCCCCTCTTCTCTCTCTCCTCCCCTCACCTGCTTCTCTCTCCTCCTATTCTCCTCTCTTCCGTTTTCTTTTTTTTGCTCGTCTCCTTGTCTCAATCTTGACCAATCTCCTTTTTTTATCTTTTCCCTCTATTATTCTTTTCTTCTCTCTCTCCCTCTTTCATTGCTTGTGTTTCATCATGTATTTTTTTTTTGTATTTTTCTGCTTTCCAGGTGTTTTAGTTTTTTATTGGTTTCTGAAATGTCGGCCTGCGTTTCTTCCTTTCTTCCCTCCCTCCTTTTTCTCTCTCATTTTCTTTCTTTCTTTCTCATTTAACTCCTCTCCTCCTTTCCCCTTTCCATTCCTCGCCTTTCCTTCCTCTTCCTTTCTCTTTTTTACTCATTTCCTCCTTCTTTTTCACTTTCTTCCTCTCCTCCGTCTCAATTTCCTTCTCATTCCTCACCTCTCCTTCCCCTTCCTTCATTTTTGTCAGTTAATTTCAGCTTTCTTTTTTCTCACTTAATACCTCACTTTTTCTTTTCTTTTTCCATTTTCCTCTTTTTTCTGTCTCCTTTATTTGCTTGTACCCTCTTTTACATTAGTTTGCCCACGATTTCAATTTACGGGACATGCAATAATTATTCTCTCTCTCTCTCTCTCTCTCTCTCTCTCTCTCTCTCTCTCTCTCTCTCTCTCTCTCTCTCTCTCTCTCTCTCTCTCTCTCTCTCTCTCTCTCTCTCTCTCTCACAAAGGTTACGTAGGAGGTGAAAGGTTTGATGGGGAACAATTCTCAAGCGATCCTCGTGCGATAATTTCCTTTGCACATCTTACTTCTCTCTCTCTCTCTCTCTCTCTCTCTCTCTCTCTCTCTCTCTCTCTCTCTGTCACGGTATCTCCCTTCCCTCTCTTCATTTCCCTTTCTTCTGGTTCCTCTCCCAGTACGCTCCCCCTCTCTCACTTCTCAGCTTATTTTTATCTCCCTTTCCTCCTTCACTCCTTCCCTGTTCTCCTATCTCCCTCCCACTCCGCTCCCCCAACTTCCCTTTCTCCCCATTCCAGCTTTGTCTCCCATCTTCTTGCGTCACCTCTTCTCCCTCTTCATCTTTTCCACATGCTGTTTCTCTTCACATTCTTAATATATTCCTTTTCTTCATCTATTCCTCCTCTTTTACCCTTTGCTGTTTCCATTTTCTTTTTTCCTCCATCTATTCTCCATATTTTGTTTCTCTATACCTGCTCTATCCTTCCTCCACTCCTCCTTCCTCTTCCCTTCCTTCTCCGTCCCTTCTTTTCCCTTTTAGTCCTGATAATCTTTTCTTCCTCCTTCCTTTTCTTTTGTAACCGTTCATCTCTTTCTTTTTCTCTGTTTCTGTGTGAGTGAGTGTGTAGGGGGGGGGGGGGGATGGAGCAGTGTGTGTGTGTGTGTGTGTGTGTGTGTGTGTGTGTCGAAAAAAGAAACCGCAAGTGTCTCTCCATCACAATATTTTTAATCCCCCTTCGACTTTTTTCCCATTTTCTTCCAGGTTAATTTTTACTTGAGCTCACGATTCTTCCTTTAATTTCCTCAACTCTTTTACTTTCTTACTTTTCTTACTTTTCTTCTTTTTTTTTTTACCCCCGATGCTTCTTGTCTTTCTACGTCTGTGTCTGTTACCTCTCCTCCTCCTCCTCCTCCTCCTCCGGCGTTAACCTCTCACCCGCAGGATCGCTCTGATGGCTCCCGGGAAGAGTTTGAGGCGTTGACTTCTGAGAGAGAGAGAGAGAGAGAGAGAGAGAGAGAGAGAGAGAGAGAGAGAGAGAGAGAGAGAGAGAGAGAATGTTGCAGTAAGGAAGACATATATTAGGGGATTGAAGGAAGGGAGAGAGTGAGGAAATGCCAGAAGGGAGAATTGAATAGATAAATGAGATGCAGGTAGAGGGAAGAACAGGTGTGAAGGGAGGTAAGGGAGAGTGGAGATGAAATATGTGATTTGGGGAGGAAGTGACTTTGTAGTGGATATAGGAATAAGAAAGAAAGGAAGGAAGGAACGAACGAAGGAAGAAGGAAACAAGAAAGGAAGGAAGGACGGAAGGAAAAAAAAAAGGGACTGAAGGACTGAAGAACGCGTGGAATTAGGAGATAGTGAGTCCAAGAAAAAGAAAGGAGAAAATAGAGGAAGGGTAAAGTAAGATTTGAAACGAAGGTCTCTTTTGATGGTTAGAAAAGGAAGATGGTAGAAATTTGAATAAAAAAGTTGAAATTGAGGGAAAGTACGTGATAACAATTGAAAGGAGAAACACTAAAGAATAAGTTTTACATAAGGGATATACAGAGTTGAGAAGAGAAGGAAGGTGAGAGCGAGGAGAGAAAGGGTGGAAAAAAAGGGGTGGGGGGGGTTGGGGGGGGAAGAGGCGCGGTGAAAAGTGGAGTGAAAAGGAGGGGAGGGGGGCGGAGGTCAATAAGTGGGGTCGTCGCTTTTATGGGCGGCACGTGGTTTCGTTGTCGTTGTTGATGTTTTTGTTGTTGTTGTTGTTGGTGGTGGTGGTGTTGCTCTTTTTCTTAACCATAATTTTCTTTTTTCTTTATCCTATTTATTTCTTTTCTTCTTTCTTCTTCCTCCTCTTCCTCCTCCTCACCTTACTTTTCCTCATCTCCCTCCTCCTCCTCTTCCTCATCATCATCATCACCATCATCTTTATCACCATTTCCTCTTCCTCCTTTTTTTGTGAGGCCTATAGCGCTGGTAGGTTCTCTCAAATTTTAATCCCGAAAAAAAAAAAAAATCCGGCTCCTGGCTTGGATAACACTAAGCTCGTGATAAGGGTTCGGGTACGGGATCGACACCTCTCAATTCCTTTGGACCCGCCCGGCCGCTAAAATATGAAGCATTCGACCGCTCCTCGATGCATAAGATAAAGGTTCGACACGCCTGGGATCATAAAGCTTGAATATGAGGATAGGGCGAGAGGGAGAGAAAAGGGAGAAGGCACTGGGAGAGAGAGGAAGTGGGAGAAGAGTAAAGATGGAGGGAGTGTGAAAAAAAAGGAAGGAAAGGGAAGGGAAAGGAGAGGTAGATGGGAGAGTAAAATAGGTTGAGAGAAGAGGGAGAGCAGAGTGAAGAGGAGAATGAGGAAGGAAAAGCAATAGAGAGAGCGAAGAGCGATGGAGAATAGGAATAGACGATTTGGTTTAAGAGATAAGAAAGCGATAGGGGAGTATAGGAATAGAAGGTTGGGTTAAAGAGATAAAAGAGGTTGAAGGGCAGCGTATGGAGGAGATAGCGGTAGGAGAGAAGGCAGAACATGGGAGGGAAGGGCTGATAAAGGAAGCTAGTTAGAGAGATTGAAAAGCTAAAAATGGAAAGGAGGAAGAGAAGATAGACGGAGGAGAAACGGGAAGCAGATAATGGTGGCTGGAAAAGAAACTGATGAGGGAAAAAAAGAGGGGAAAATAAGACAAGGAATGGAGGATGAGGGGGGAGTTAGAGGAAGGTGTAGTGAATGGAGAGAGAAATATGAAGAAAAAGTGAGGGGATAAGAAAAACGAAAGAACTGAGTTGCTTAAGAACAGAGAAAGACAAGGATGGACTAGAATTAAGGGAAAATAAAATGTAAATAAAGAATATACACCTTAACCAGGATAGATAGGAGCAGGGAAAAAGGTGAGGTGAAATTAACAAGGAAGAGAAAAGAAGGGAAAGAAAATCGACGAAAAAAGAAAAAGATGGACACATAGGGAAGAAGGAAAGAATAGGCGAGAAATAGAGATTAAGAGAAAAGAAGGAAAATATAATAGAAAAAAAAAACTAGATAGGGAAGAAGGGAAGAAAAGGGTATATAAACAGGCAAGGAAGAGAAAAAGAGAACAAAATAGAGGAAATAGAAAAAAAAACCCCGATAGATGGATTAGTAAAAATGAAAGAGCAGGTGAGAGAAATTGAGGTAAGAGAAAGCAAGGTAACAAAACGGAGGAACTAGAACAAAAAAGAAAGGTATGAAGGAGGGGCTCGAAAGGGTTGGCTCCTCGGACTGAACTCGTTCCATGCTTCGAAACCCTCATGATGGCTTCCTGACCCCGCCCATTGTCATGCAAATGTTGTTATTGTTGCTACATGACGCCGGGCACGAGCAGGAGGAGGAGGAGGAGGAGGAAGAGAAGGAGGAAGAGGAGTGGGAGGAGGAGGAAACATAAAAACATGGAAATACAGGCAACAGAAAGTCCGCTCTGGTGAGGGTTGGAGCAAAGGGGGGAGGAGGCGGTGCTTCTAAAAGTGAAATGTTGATGTCTGATAGGATGGGTAACGCTCCCCCCCCTCCTCCCCCCCTTCCACCTCCCACATCCCCTCCTCTCTTCCCACTTTCCTCCCTCTCCTTTCCCCTCCCGTTCCTTCCCCCTTCACACACACAGTTTTCATGGTTGAGATATTGTGGGGGGATGGGAAGGGGAGGGGAGAGAAGGGGGCAGGGTGGTGGTGGGTGGAAGGTTGGTTTTGGTGGATGAGTGAGTGTGGAGAGAAGCGAGAAGTTGGGTGGAGTTGGTGGAGGTGAGAGGAGGAGAGGGAGGAGGAGGAGAAGGAGGAGGAAGAAGGGTGGGAGGGACATCAGCGGAGTGGTGGGGAGAGAGTGGAGTGGAGTTTATGTGTAAAGGGGAGAAGGAGGGAGGGAAGGGGGAGGGAGACATGGAGTAACATGGAGGAGAGATAAAAAAAAAAGGAGGGGTAGAAGGAGGAGGAGTTTGGGAGAAGAGTGGAAAGGAGGAAAGAAGAGAGATATGAATAGATGAAGAGTGTGTGTGTGTGTGTGTGTGTGTGTGTGTGTGTGTGTGTGTGTGTGTGTGTGTGTGTGAGAGAGAGAGAGAGAGAGAGAGAGAGAGAGAGAGAGAGAGAGAGAGAGAGAGAGAGAGAGAGAGAGAGGGGGAGAGGGAGAGAGAGTATCGAGGGTTCAAGGTTTAAGAGGTAGGTTAGAGATGTGGGCGTTGGGTGGCGTTGGTGGTAGGGTGGTTAAGGTATCGACTTTTTTATAGTATGGTCCGGTGTTCGAATCTCCCTTCTCCTCGTTTGTAAATATATCCATCTTGCTATTCATCCCTCAGTATCTTTTTATGCCTCTATTTCCATTTTTGCATTTCTACTTCTCTTCTTTTTTTGACCGTTATTTATATCTCTCTTATTTTATTCTTTCTTCTATTCCTTCTCTTCTTTTTATACTCGTCTCTCTATTCTTCCTTTTCTAACACCTCCTTTCGTTCATCAATTTTCAATACCCAAACTGTTATCCCTTACTCTTTCTCTCTATTTACCTGTTATATCTCTTTTATTTCCTCCTTTCTGTGATTTTCGAGGGAGGCGTTACTTCAAGGGGAGAGGGTCACGACTCCTCAAGAACTAAATTAACATTTTGATCGTTGCTTCTTGGCGTTTTCTCTCATTTTCCTCAATTTAGAGTATAGTGTGTCGCCGGTATTTTTAACATATATATTCTTGTTCATCCCTTTGCATATCACTTACTGAAGAAAAATGTTAAAGGGGGGGGGGGGTTGGGGGTGAAGGTCAATAAGCGGGGTCGTCGCTTTTATGGGCGGCACGTGGTTTGGTTGTCGTTGTTGTTGTGTTTGTTGCTGCTTGTGGTGGTGGTGGTGATGGTGGTAGTGGTGGTGGCGCTCTTTTTCTTAACCTTAATTTTCTCTTTTCTTTATCCTATTTATTTCTTTTCTTCTTTCTTCTTTTTTCAGTGGCAAGTATATTTTTTCACATCCGGTATATCGCTCTTACTAAACAAATAAAAATGGAATATAATAAGAAGAGTAAAATTATCAGCCGTGGCCAGGATCACCTCTTCCCCTTGTCGCCTCTTCCCCTGTTGCCGGCGCTCAGGCTGACGTGTTCTTTATTGCTGCTGTGGTCGCGGCGCCTCCCACGCCCCCATTCTTCCCTGAGGCTCGGGTTCCTGCCGCCGGCGACGACAGTTATGCGCTCATGGACAGCCTGAGAGGAGAGGGAGGACGTGACTCAGCTTCCCAGTAAAATCAGTGGACTAAATTACTCCATCTTCCCAGTAAAAGCAATGAAATACCTTCGAAACTACTTTTAAATAGATACTGATTTTTTTCTTCCAACTAAAACTGACCTCTAATGGCAGTTAAAAGGAATGTAATATAACATCTCTCCTTCGTGGTGTAGTGTTTTGCAAGGCTAGCTTCGTATCCTCTGGCCTGGGTTCGATTCCCGGCCCTGATAGTCGACGCGTAGCCCACCTATACCTGTTCATCCTCTCTTTCAGGCTCGTCGATAAATGGGGACCTGAGGAAACCTGAGGAAGTAAACTGAGGTAGCCTGAAGTAGTAGATTATTACCGGGTAGAAAAGAGAAGCAGGAGAAAGAAAAAAAATGCAAAGAGATACATTAGAACAGGAACAAGGGAGATGGAGGGAGAAAGGAAAGACCAACGATGAAGAAGGGAGAAAAAGACAGCATATGATAAAGTGTAACGGAGATGAACACCGAGGTCATGCGCAGCTATATCATATGCGCCTTACTTTATCATATAGGTCAACAGGGCATTATGATTCTTCTTCGTCTTTCGTTTCCTCTTTATCATCATTTTATCTTGCTATTTCCCCATATTCTTCTTGTTCTTATTCTTCCTTTTCATTATTTATTATTAGACACGTACACGAAGATCCACACGAGACAAAAACACCAGCCAAATAAGGGACGAAATAATATAAAAGAATCCAAGCACAAAACCAGAAGCGTAAGGGAACTAATCGCAATAATAAACAGCAAAGAGAAAACCGCCCCTCTCCCGCACACATCATAGAGGCGAGGCGGCGGTTTCTATTGTCGTCACACGTTATATTACCGCCAGTTCACACGGGATTGAGAACCATGGCGAATTTGCGTGCATGTATATTTTATTCTTTCTCGGGTCTTGGAATCCACCTGACCCGGAGGAGGAGGAGGAGGAGGGGAGAGTGTGGAGTTGGGTGGAGAGGAGCAAAGAAGGAGTTGCAGAAGGGGGAAGGGAATAGGACGTCAATGAGAGTATACGGATTGTGATGGAGAATGAAGGGAGAGGAGAGGAGAGGATTACAGGAGAAAGAAGGGAATTGAAGGAGAGGAGTAAAGAGGGAGAGGGTTGCAGGAAGAGGGAGGAGGACATTGATGAGAATATGGAGTGGAATGAAGAGTAAAGGGAAGGGAAGAGGAGGAGGAGAGCAAGAAGGGAAGGAGTTGAAGGAGTAAAACGGGGAATAGGGACGCAGATAGGAGTGCGAAGCGAGTGGAAGGAGGAGTAAGGAAGGAGCTGGAAGAACATAACACAAGAACAGACTTAGACCAGGAGTAAAACCCGGCTAGGAGTGTGTAGAGGAATGGAAAGAGATAGAGTAAGGAATGAACAAAAGGAACAAGAACAAAGACAGGTCAGAAACAGGATGGGGGTAAGAAAACGGAGTGGGAATGAAGGAAATGAAGTAAGGAAAGAACTAAGGGAATAAGAATAAGGACAGAGAAGGAGTAGGAAGATAAAGGAAGTGAGGAGAGAGGTGGAAAGTAGGAGTCAAGAAAGAGGAGAAGTAATAGACACAGAGAAAAGAAGTATGTGTGGAGTAGACAGTTAGTGAAAGAGAGGAGAGGGTTAGAAAGTAGGATTGAAGAGAAAAAAAAAAAAACAGATACAGAAAACAAGAGACATATGCGAATTAGGAAGTAAAGGGAAGTAAAGGAGGAAAAAGGGAACCAAAGGAATGAAGAAAAAAAGCCCCCACCCATCTACGTAATAACAAGAACAAACGTTTAATCCAGGCCGTGTTAACGTTTCCTCCCCCCCTCTCCCCTCACCCCCACGAGAGAGAAACGTCAGCGAGATCAAGTTAGCGTTCCCGGGTTTGCACTTTCCTAAAAAAAAGAGAAAGAGAAGGAACATAAGTAAATAATGGGAAAAAGTGTTCAAGTAAATAAATGTGTGTGATGCCGCTGTTTAACGTGTGTGTGTGTGTGTGTGTGTGTGTGTGTGTGTGTGTGTGTGTGTGTGAGAGAGAGATGGCTCGTTGGTCCCCTTTCTCCTTTTCTCTTTCCCTCTTTCTTCCCTCAGTGGACTTTCTTCTTTCCTCCTCTTTATCGCTTCTCTGTGCTCCGAATTTACTCCCATTACTCATCTTACTAACCTCTTTTTCTCCTTTGTTTATTCTTTTTTTTTTCTTGTGTTTGCCTTTCTTCCCTTCTTCCTCGTTTACTCTTTCTCCCCTTTCTCTCTTTCTTCCTCTTCCCATTCTGATGTTTCTTCTTGTATGTTTTTTTTTCTTTCTCTTGCTTCGATTTCCTTCGTTCTTTTATTAGTCGTCTTTGTAACTTCTTTTTCTCTTCTCTATTCTTTATCATATGTTGTCTTTTTATCCCTTCTTCATCGTTGGCTTTTCCTTCTTTCCTCCCTCTTCCTTCTTTCTCTTCAAATATATATCCTTGCATTTTATTTATTTATCCTGCTTCTCTTTCCTACGCCTTCCTTTCCTTTTGTTATTGTGTCTTATCCTTCTTTTATTTTCGTTATTTTTCATTTTCTTCATTCTCGTCATTCTTTTATTTTTAACCATCTCCTACATTCTTATTTATCTGTTCCTCCTTTTAGCTCTTATTTTTATTTCCCTCTTTTTTTTTTACACCCCTTCTCTCCTCGTTTTCATTTTTATTCTACTACCTTTGTTTTTCTTCCTTCTTTTATCTCTACCTCATTTTCTTTTATTTCCTTGCCTGTAGACTTTTCTCCTTCCATTCTTCCCTAATTCTTTTCCTCTGCCTCCCTGTTTTCATTTTTGCTCTCCGTACTTTAACCCTTTCTCCTCTTTTAATATATTCTTCTTCTATATCGACCTAACTCCTTTTTTATCTCTATATTTTACCGTTCTCTCTGTATTACTCTTTATTTCTGGATTTCCGACCCTCCCTTCCTCTCTGTCTGTCCGTCTGTCTGTCTGTCTGTCACTCTCTGTCCTGGCTCACAATATTGATAGAGCGGTGGACAGCTGCCTCATACTCAGCCGTCATGGAGTGAATACTAACGCAACAGACACACCCAAGAGAAGGTTAGATGAATACATGGATCGGGAACAGTT
Source organism: Eriocheir sinensis (assembly GCF_024679095.1). Classification (NCBI taxonomy): domain Eukaryota; kingdom Metazoa; phylum Arthropoda; class Malacostraca; order Decapoda; family Varunidae; genus Eriocheir; species Eriocheir sinensis. Next base: position 2,771,836 of record NC_066523.1, read on the forward strand.
TATGGACATTCCTCTTCCAGACTTCTAATGTGTCCATGTATCTTTCCTCCTTGTCGTCCTCTTTCCACTCCTTTCCTATTTCTGTCCTGTCTGTCCCCCATTTTCTTTCTCCTATGTCGTTCTTCCTCGTCCTCCCTTCTTGCTTGTCTCCCTTTATTTATTTCCTATCCCTCCCTTCTTCTCTCCCTCTCCCTCTTCTTTCTTTTTCTTCTTTTCTGCCTTCCTAACTTCATTTTCTCTCTCTCCTTTCTTTGCCGATCGTCTCTCTCTGTACCCTTCCCTTTCCCTATCTTCCACCCCTCCCTTTCCTCTCCCCTTCTTTCCTTCCTTCCTTACTTCCTCCCTTTCTACCTTTTTCCTCTTTCCTCTCTGCCTGCCAAGTTTTTTTTCCCCTTCGTCTCCCTCTCTTTCCCCATCTTCCATCCAACTTTTCCTTCTTCCATCCTTCCCTTTCTCCTTTCCCTTTCCCTCTCCTTTCCCTCCCTTTTCCTCTTCCCTCCCTACCTGCCGACTTCTCCCTATCTCCCATGCCTTCCTTCCTTCTCTCACCCCTTCCTTCTTCCCCCTTTCTCCTCGTCCTCCTCCTCCACGCATCTGTCACCGGCGGGTCCCACGGTGCGAGCCTCACCTGTGATTTACCTGTCGTTCCCAGCCCTGCTTTGATTCATATGGCGGCAAGGCACTCGGTGGAGGCTAATGACCACACCTCCGCATGCTCCTCTCCTCTTTCTCCTCTTCCACCTCCACTGCCGCTGTCTCCAGAAATACCTCAACATGGTTCTCTCTTCCTCCTTTTCCTCCTCGTCCACCACTACCTCCACCATAACCACCACCTCCACTACTCCATTTTCTTTTATATTCATCCACCACCACTTCTCTCCTCTTCCTCCACCAACTTTTCTCTTTCTCTCCTCCTTTTCTCCTTCTCTTTCACAATCTCCTCAACTCCACTAGTTTCCCTCCTCTTCTCCTCCTCCTCCCCCTCCACTACCACAACCACCACGACCACCATCAACTACACCAGCTTCTGTCTGCACCACCACCACCGCCAACACCGCCACCACCTCCATTGCCTTAAATTTCTGCCATCATCGTCACCACAACATCCAACATCATCACCATAAAATTTTTCTTAGTCACACACACACACACACACACACACACACAGAGACAGACAGAGACAGAGAGAGAGAGAGAGAGAGAGAGAGAGAGAGAGAGAGAGAGATGAAAGTGTTCTACTCCCATAATATCGCGGAGAGGTAACAGAGGTAAACACGTGTCCTATATTTTTTTTTCCTCGTCAATCGCTCACTCCCCCTCGCCATGTCCGCCGCTCACTCAGACAATGAAAGGTCTTGTAGCCTGCTAATGAAACTCGTGTAAAAGGCGCAATAATAGTGTTAATATTGGGGACAGTAATGCAACAATGGTGACAATGATAACTGGGGGGGAAAAAACAACTTCTCATTAGCCGTGACCTGTTTTCCCTTCGTCGCTTGAGACATGAAACCATTTTAACGAGAATTTGCGGATCTTATGAGAAAGGAGGTTAGTTGGTAAGGTATGTTAGCTAATTTGTACGCACCTGTGGCCTTTTTTCGTTTTGTTATTTGCTGATCTGATGATAAAGGAAATTAGTTGGTAAGGTATGTTAGCTAATTTGTACGCACCTGTGGCCTTATTTTTTTTTCCTGCCCTTGAGCTGCCTCCCTTACCCTCCTCACGTACTCATGAAAGTTGCTCAGGGTAATTTAGATGAGCCATGAAAATTTGATGTTTTTGAAGTTAATAAGGAACGTATCAGGAAACCAACAGACTGAATTTGACCTTTTGTTTTTGTTTTCCCTTTTGCTTTCTTCCTCCATTATCTATTTCAGAGTAGTGCATATTAGCATGTTTTTTTCTTCTGTTTTTGTATCGCCTTATAACTTCTGTCTCCTCTGATGTAAATAAAATAAGACCGATTATGAAAAGTAACTGATAATGAAAAAAAAAATGGAAACTGAGAAAACTGATGAAAAATGGAAAAAATCTTATAATGAAACTTTTTTTTCACTGATGTATAAAAAATGTAATGTAAAAAAAATGTAATGAAAAACAAAAATGAAAAACGAAATAACAACTGATGAATAATGAGAATAGAAAAAAAAGGTTCATCTTCGAATTACTTCACTTAATATACAAAAAAAAAATCTTGTACTGATATTAAAAAAAACATTGAAATTCTACATATATACTCAAATTAAAATCGCAAATATACTTTTTTTCCTCATATGACTCCACGGACTGGTGCGTACAAATTGGTGAAGACAAGTAAAACACCAAACTACGTATATACAAGGGTGGATGGTCCGTTTGCTCCCTAATGATGATTGTTTGTGTGCGTGTTTGTTCTTGCGGTTACCTGTTGATGTGTGGGGGGGGGCGAGGGGGGTGAGGGGGCGTCAGGTATGTGGGACAGGTTGTGGTGTTTGTGTGACGCCTCAATATTTATCAGTCACAGTTCTCTTCCCCTTCCTCCACTTTCTCTTCTCCTATCCTCTCCCTTCTCCCCGCCCCCCCCTTCTCCACCTCATCCGCCTCTGAGTCAGCGTTACTCATAATCGCCTCCTGACTCCCTCCTCCTCCTTCTCCTCCCTTCTTTCCTTCCTTCATACCTTTCTCCTGATCTCCTTCCTTTGTTCTCCAGTTATTGTCCTCTCTCTCATTCTCTAATTTCAATACTTTTTGTTTGTTTCTCTCTCCCTCCTTTCTTTCAGTGTAACCTTTCCTCCTTTTGATTTAACAATTTCCTTCTCCTCCCTTCATTTCTCCTGTTCTCCCTCCTTTGCTCTCCAGTTATTGTCTTCTCTCTCATTCTCTAATTTCAATACTTTTTATATCTTCGTTCCTCTCTCCCTCCTTTTTTTTAGTGTAACCTTTCCTCCTTTCGACTTAACAATTTTCTTCTCCTCCCTTCCTTTCTCCTGTTCTTCCTTCTTTGTTCTCCCTTCGTTGCCCTTTCTTGTATTGTCTCCCTCCAACCCCTCCTTTTTTTTTTTTACTTAATTATCTACATTTTTTATTTCATTATGGCTTTTCTTCTTTCCTCCCTTAATTGTTATTCATCTCCCTTCCTCCTGACCTCTCCTTTGTTCTTTCTTTATTGCCCTTTCTCTTATTCTCTTCTTACAATTCCTTTTTTTACGCGTTTCTCTACTTTTTTTCAGTATGACTTTCTTTTGCCTTTGCTTAATATCCTCATCCTCCTCCCTTTTCGCTTTTTTCCTTCCTCTCTTCTTTATTCTCCATTCCATTCCAAATGAAAATAATATAGGTGGAAGTATGAAGAGGAAATGGAACTTCAGAATGGAGGTATAAGTAAACAATAAACAAACAAACAAAAGCTAAAGGGCCAATAACTGTGAATATAGGAATAGAACGAGAAAAGAAACATAATTAACAAAACATAAAAGCTCTTAATAATTCCACTATCACTCCTAACTCATCTATTATCAAACCAACTCGTCCGTCACACCTGTTAATTACCCTTATGTAACACCTCAATACCTTTACCTTCCCCCTTGTCTCATTCGTCTATATCACCGCCTTTCCTGTCACTGCTATCTCTCCCATCTAATTATTCTTATCTATCTAACACCTTTCTCCACTTATCTCCTCCCTCACCGCATTAATCTTACCTCGTTTATCACCCGTTACTCCTCTTCCTGTCAGTTCGTCCTCTTTTTTTCTCTTCACTTAGTCATTGGTACAGTTTATTCGCTTCTCCTTGCTTCCCTTCTTCCCAGTCTCTTCATTCATTCCTATTGACACAACGAAAACTTTACTTATTTCCTTTATATCAATTATTTCTTTTGTTATTCATTTCTTTATCTCATTCATATATATTTCTTTCATTCATTTCTTCCTTCTCAATTTAAATTCCAGACAAATGTTCTCCCTATTCATTTTTTTTATTATCTAACTCTCACTTTTTCTTCATTTTCCTCCATTCTGTTCACTTTCCCGTCTACAGCAACGTCGCCTTTTCTATATTTGTAATTTCTATTTTCATTCACTTCTCTCTGCACACATGAATCACTCTCAAGACGAATGCTCTCCCTTTCATTTATTTTTGTTCTCTCCATCCGTAACTTCCTTTTCTTTATTCTCTTTTCTTTTGTTCATATTTACGTCTACTTCATATGACAGAAAGACAGACGGACAAACTCAGGAAAATACGGACAGACAGATAGACGGCAGACTCACGCAGAAAAAAAAAAACCCAGACATATGTAGACACAGACAAAGGACGTATTTAAAGGGAGAAAAAGAAACACAAACAGACGGAGAAATAGGAAGAGACAAAGACACACAGACAGAGAAACAGACAGACAGACACTGGATCCTCTCACATCCTCGACATCCCTCCCACGTTCACAGACCCACTTCATCTCCTTTCCTTTCCCACACTCCAATATGCAGCCTCCTCCTCCTCCTCCTCCTCCTCCTCCTTAACCCCTTGTCACTGGCCTGTCATTCACCCTCCCTCTTTCCTCTCTCCATCTTTATTCCATCTCACTCCTCTCCCCTTTCTCTCCCCCTTCCTCCACCTTGCATCGTTATCTCCCCTCCTCCTCCTCCTCCTACTACTACTACTACTACTACTACTGTTACTACTACTACTGCCACTACTACTACTACTACTACACACACACACACACACACACACACGCACCTGTCCGCCGCTTACCTGCTGGACGCGCCACCACCCAAGGTCTTGTTTGTTGCTGTTGTTGTTGTTGATGTTGTTTTTGTTGTTGTTTACCTTGCACGCCGCGACGCCTCGTTACTCCGACACGCCTCTGGAATAACCAAGGCAAGGGGGGAGGGGAGGGGTGGGGTGGAGGAGGGAAAGAGGGGGGGAGAAGGGGGGGATTAGATGGGTAGAGGGGGAGAGAGAGAGAGAGAGAGAGAGAGAGAGAGAGAGAGAGAGAGAGAGAGAGAGAGAGAGAGAGAGAGAGAGAGAGAGAGAGACTATTAGAGCTCTTGTTCAATGTCTAGATGCCTTTTGTTGTTTTATTTGCATTATTATTTTTACAAAGAGGCAAAGAGAACCAAGAAGAGGAGAGAAGTAGAATGGACAATAGAAAGGGAAATAAAATAAATAAAAATAGCGAAAAAGGAAAATGGAAACAGAACAAAAGAAAGAAAAATACATGTAAAAAAAATAAAAGTAAGTAAAACGAAAAAGCAATAAAAAATAGCAAAACGGAAAAAAATAGAACCGAAATTAATGAGCAAAAGGAATGAAGTAAGGAAGGAAAGACAGAGGAAAAGAAGGAGAAGCAGAAGCAGAAGCAGAAGGGGATTATAAGTGAGGATTAGAGACGAGAAAGATGAGGAGAAACGAAGATAAACACCAGAGATGGATTAATGAAGAAAAATAGCGAAGTAGGAGGAGGAGGAGGAGGAGGAGGAGAAGAAGAAGAAGAAGAAGAAGAAGAAGAAAGGAAAGAATTACAGCTTCCCAACATTTTATTTTCATTATTTTTTACCTTCATTCAAACACACACACACACACACACACACACACACACACACACACACACACACACACACACACACACACACACACACACACACACACACACACACACACACACACACACACTTTATCCCTTAGCAGTGTCGTAAAACAGGAGGGGTCCGTGTTACGTTCTTGATCTATTTACACGAGGAAGCAGGAAGACCGGGAGGAGGAGGAGGAGGAGGAGGACGACGACGAGTAAGAGAAGGAGGAGGAGCAGAAGAAAAGGAAGAGTTGATAAAAGAAAGTTAAATAAGAAGCAGAAAAATATAGAAGTAACTGAAGAAGATGAAGAAGATGATGAAGAAAATGGAATACGAGTAAAAGGAGTATGAAGAATGAGAAGAAGAAGAATAATAAGAAAAATAAAGAAGGAAGAGAAAGGAGGGTAAGAAAATGGCGAAAGCAGGAGCATCACACACTTGTAAAAAGAAAAGGAAAAAAAAAACCGGATACGAATATTAACGGGAGTCATTTCCTTGTTTTCTTATACTTCATCTCCACTATAAGGTTAGATTCGAATTCCCTTTCACTGAATATTAATATGAAACGATGGAGGGCTGGAGGAAAACAGAGGATAACGAAGATAGAGAGAGGAAAATGCGATACAAAAAACATGAAACGCGCGAGAGGAACGTAAAATTAAAAAGTAGGAGAAAGTGATAAGATAGAAATAAAATAAAGCAGAGGTAAATAAAGAAAGAGGAACAAATAACTGATAAAATTAAGATAAAGAAAAAAAAGAAGACAAAGAAGAAAAACATAAAATGAACGAAAGCGAGAAGATGAAGAAATTGGAAGGCAAAGATACAGAAGAAGCAAATTAAAGAAAGTGAGAGAGAAGTAGAAGATTAATGAAAGGAGGGGGTAAAAGAGAACAAGAGAGAGAGGAGAGAGATAATGGAGAGAAACTTGATGAAGCGACAGAAGGCAACAATAATAACCACAAAAACAAACAAACAAACAACAACAAGAAAACCAATAACAACAACAACAACAACAACAAGAGTAATAAGACCAATAAGAGGAAATAGAAACGAACCAAGAAAAAAAAAAAAGAGCAGACGAGATACGAGAAAACAAGGAAAAGTTAAAAATAAGAAAAAGAGAAAGATCAAGAAACCTCAAACTCAGCCCACATTCCCCTCAAGCACACCGCAAGAGGAGGAGGAGGAGGAGGAGGAAGAGGAGGAGGAGGAGGAGGAGGAGGAGGACCAGAAGCTAAGGGTTGAGCGCTTACAACGTGCGCCGACTACAAAAACATTATCTTGAACGCCATTTTCCAGCTACGTTCTATGTGAGAGAGAGAGAGAGAGAGAGAGAGAGAGAGAGAGAGAGAGAGAGAGAGAGAGAGATGATAAAGGTAGGATGAATAAGGAGATAGTGAAAAAAAGCAAGCAAAAAACATGCAATGGAAGGGAATTCTTAAAAAGGGGATGAGAAAAGAAGGGATGGAAAGGAGAGAAGGAAAAAAGGAAATGAAGGAAGAAGGGAATAGAAACAGGAGGGAATAACAGAAGGAGGAAATGAAGGAAGGAGGGGATGAAAGGAAGGAATTACACGAAGAGGCAATGAAAGAAAATGGGGAATGAAGAAAAGGGAGTGAAAGAAGGGAATGAAAGGAAGTAATGATCAAAAGGAATGGAAGGAGAGAAGGAAGGGAGGATTGAATATAAGAAGGGAATGAAGGAAGGAGAGAATGAGATAACGAGGGAGTGGAGGGAAGGAAAGAAGGAGTGAAAGGAAGGGCGTAGGAAAGGAAAGGAAGGATGTGATGGGAACGCCGCCTGGGTGAAAGTTTAATAGGAGAATGAAGGCGCCGTGTGTGTGTGTGTGTGTGTGTGTGTGTGTGTGTGTGTGTGTGTGTGTGTGTGTGTGTTCGAACGTGCGTGCAATCTGAGTATAAAGAAAAATAATAATTCTAGGATCAGAGAGAGAGAGAGAGAGAGAGAGAGAGAGAGAGAGAGAGAGAGAGAGAGAGAGAGAGATCTGGATGGTGGAGGAGAAAGGTGGCGCCTGTGGTGGTGGTGGATCATCAGGTGGAGGAGGAGGAGGAGGAGGAGGAGGAGGAAGAAGCGAGCCCCGCGTGTCATTGCGTGGAGAAACTGTCATAATTAACAGAAGGAAAAACTTAACACGATGGAGAGATAAGTCTACAAAAACAACAATAACAACAACAACAACAACAACAACAACAATCAAGCCACTTTGAGCCTCAGGAAGCATGGAAGAGCAGGCACCTTCACCATCATCATATCATCATCATCATCTTCATCATCTTCTTCTTCTTTTTCCTCTTCTATTTCTTATTTTTGTATTCCTTCATTCTTCTTCTTACGAGGTTGCTTGCTTTAGTGATTTAGTTTTTTTTGTGGGTACTTTAATGACCTTAGGAATGTACCCCAAAAAAGTGATAAGATACAAATATAAAGATAAGCAAAGATAAAGAAAGAAAGAAAGAGAAAAGCGAGTGAAAGCCTAAAAGGAAAAACGCAAGAAGGTAAGAAAGAAAGTTAGAAAAAAGTATAAAGAAAGAAAGAAAGAAAGAACGAGAGAAGAAGAAGAAGAAGAAGAATTTAGTGGGAGTTTCTATCTTCTCTGTTTCTGAGAGGACAGTTACAGGAGGAGGAGGAGGAGGAGGCCGATAATTAGAGGTAGATAGTGAAGATGCGGCCGTGGAAGTCAACATCAACGAGGGGCAGAAAAATGAGGGTAAAAAATGTGAAGAAGGATGTAGAGAGAGAGGAAAAAAAAACAAGACGTGGATTCCTAGGTGATGGAGGAGGAGGAAGTGGAGGAGGAAGAGGCAGAAGATGAAGAAGAAGAAGAAGAAGAAGAAGAAGAAGAAGAAGAAGAAGAAGAAGAAGAAGAAGAAGAAAAGGATGATATTGATGATGATTATGAAGAAGAAATAGAAAGAAGAAAAAGGAAAAGAAGAAAAGAGGAAAAAAGAAGAAAAATAGAAGGAAAATGATGATGAATTATTTGACGAAGGAGAAAAGAAGATAAAGAAGGAAAGTAAAATAAAGAAAAAATATGAAAAAGGAAGAAAAGAAGAAAGGAAGAAAAGGGATAGAAAGGAATAAAAAATGAGAAAAAAGGAGGAGAGGAGGAGGCGAAGAATGAGAGAGAGAGAGAGAGAGAGAGAGAGAGAGAGAGAGAGAGAGAGAGAGAGAGAGAGAGAGAGAGAGAGAGAGAGAGAGAGAGAGAGAGAGCACAGTTCACCTCCCGGGGCATTAGTAACCTTCACTTGAGGTTCCTAGGGACTGAGTATCGAGGATAGATCTTAATGGCTCTTCCCCTTCATTGCACACACCATCATCATCATCATCATCATCTTCAGCATCTTCTTTTTCTTCTTCTCCTTGTTCTTTTTGTTATTTTTATTGTTATCTCTTCTTCTAGTTCTTCTTCTTCATCATTTTTTTTCTGCTTCTTCTTCTGATTCGTCTGCTTCTTGTTCTTGTTCCTCTTGCTCTTCTCCTTTTACTGTTGTTGTTGTTGTTGTTTTTCTTCTTCTAACCCTTTATCTGTCCTGCTGCCAAATTTTACCTGCGCTACCGCACCGTGTGTGTGTGTTTGTGTGTGTGTGTGTGTGTGTGTGTGTGTGTGTGTGTGTGTGTGTGTGTGTGTGTGTGTGTGACCTCTTCTCTCTCCCTAATTTGTCCTTTCCTCCTGGCTGAACCTGTCTCTTCCCTCCTCCCTTTCTTCACCCTCTTCCTCCTCCTCCCCCCTTCGTACTCCTTTCTCCTCCTCCTTCTTCCTCCTTGACCCTCCGTCCATTTTCACCTTTCCTGACATCTATCTTCTGACATCTCTATTTATATTTTTTTTCATATATATTTCCTCTCATCAAATTTTCTGGTATTTTTTGTTGTGTTTTATTTTTGTACTTTTTTTCATGTCAGTCTTCGCTTCGTTCTTATCACTGAACGTCTACCTCCTAATTATATTCCATTGTTTATGTTTTTTATGCGTGTCCGTCTGTCGTGTGTGTGTGTGTTTGTGTGTGTGTGTGGGTGTATATATACTTAGTGGACCATCTGCCTTAACATTTTGGGAATACATCAAATCTTCTCTTTGTCGCATAAATGGAGTTAATATTTATAACTTGAAGTAAAATAATTATATGCAGAATGTGTGACCGATGGACGCATGGAACTGAAAAGAAAGTAAAATAAAAATAAGTATTAGTGACAAAAGTATTCTCAGGAAGGTCATGCTCGTGGCCTAGACGCTCAAAGGTCAACACCACTCTGGCTAAGAGAATGAATGACACAACCGTCGAGGAGGAGGAGGAGGAGGAGGAGGAGGAGGAGGAGGAGGAGGAGGAGGAGGAGGAGGAGGCGATGTTGAGGCGGAAGCGGTGTTGAGGGCAAGACTGATAGGGGCGGGGAAACGCAATTGAGGAAGTGACTGATTGATGCACCGGGGGAATTGATGACCAGGTAAACGTTTGCGCAGGTGAATCGTCTTTTGTTTTTCCATTTGTGTTGCGGATGTTGTAACGTCTGTGTTGTCTGCTGTTCCTTCAATACAACACCGGTTCTTCTTATCTTTAGCGTCAATCTCTCTTCTGATGTGGCAGCATTTATTACTACGTGGGGGTTGAATGCATAAATGTGTGGTTGTGTGTGTGTGTGTGTGTGTGTGTGTGTGTGTGTGTGTGTGTGTGTGTGTGTGTGTGTGTGTGTGTGTAAACTTATCTTTGTATGACTTAAATATTGTCCGTAATACTTATGCTTATTTGTCGATGTGCTAGATAGAGATAGATTGATAGATAGATAGACAGATAGATAGACAGACAGATAGATAGACAGAGAGAGAGAGAGAGAGAGAGAGAGAGAGAGAGAGAATGTTTTCTTAATTGGTCAAACGGCTCAGGTGACGTAGAGGAACCACCTGGTCTGAAGGAGGAGGAGGAGGAGGAAGAGGAGTCTGGTAGCGGTAAAGTTGGGTAGGAGGAGGAGAAGGATGCGAGAGAGAGAGAGAGAGAGAGAGAGAGAGAGAGAGAGAGAGAGAGAGAGAGAGAGAGAGAGAGAGAGAGAGAGAGAGAGAGAGAGAGAGAGAGAGAGAGAGAGAGAGAGAGAGAGAGAAAAAACAATCATAAGAGGAAATTGTAGGTGGCAAGTCCCTCGTGTCAGGCAAAGGTGTGTGCTTGCTTGATGGAGGACGTGTGTGTGTGTGTGTGTGTGTGTGTGTGTGTGTGTGTGTGTGTGTGTGTGTCTCTCTCTCCCGCACATTTACATAACCAAACTGTATATAAAGAAACACGAACACGACCCTCCCTTAAAAAGACTCCTATTTCTATGTACCGAAGGAAATGAGATAATTGTTTTGCGCCTTAAGTGTTTACTGCTACCTTCGTCTTCACTGCTTCTTTTACCCCCTTCGTGACCTGGCCAAAGGTGAGGATAGGGCTGGGATCTGTCTATCTGTCTATATCTATCAATCAATCTGTCTAACTATCTGTCTATCTATCAGTCTGTGTTTGTTTGTCCTGATGATCTTCGTTACCTGAACCGGATCCAGGATACAGATACGTCAAGGATAATATGAGGAAGAAGAGGAAGACAAAGAAGAGAAGGAAGAAGAAAATAAATAGTCGAGGTTTGGCTACACTGGGCAAGGCTAGGGAAGGATTTGTTGGGCTTGGTGATAGTCGCTGTAAAACTTGACAAGGCTATGTGGACGGGGTATGAGGAAGAGGAAAATGAAGTGAAAGAAGAAGAAAATGAAAAGTCTTGGCTTGGCTGGGCGGGGTGACGGTCGCTCTGAGGCTGGATAGGACTGGGTTGGTCTGGGCTGGACTGGGTGATGGTCGATGTGAGGCTGGACAGGGCTGGGTATGTAGTTCTTTGTGGCTGACCATCTTGGGTGAGGAGGCCGTCGCTGCTCCTGCTCCGGTCCGGTATTTTGTTTGCTCCTCCGCCCTGGTTTGCCGTCTTCTGGGGTTACGGGTTCTGGTCCGGTCTTGTGGTGTTTGTGTTTGAATTGCTTATGTGGTGTAAATAGAGCTGAGAAGTGGTTTGGATCAGGCTAATTTGTGTTTTTGACTTTGTGATTATGGATTTTTTTTTTTTTACAGGAACGGGGATCTCTGAAGGGTTAAAGATAAAGAAACAAAAGGTCCCGTTGCAAATAGCGTGTTGTAAAAGTTTAAAAAAATTACCCCAGAAGCATTTGCAGAGGCGTCTTGATAATTTGTCTTCTGTTTTGCTTTTTGATTTTATAATAGACTAATTTATGTTGTCTTGTCCTTGTGATTATGGAATAGATCAGTTTCTGCTGTGTTTGGCTTTTTGATTATGGTTCACCAATGTCTGTACGTTGACTCAGAATCCACTGTGTGACTTCAATTGTAGTTTATGTAAGTTTAGTAAGTAAGGATGGACTGAATCATAATGCAATAGACTCAACGATTATGTTTACTAGATTTGATTAGAAGTGTATGCAAGAATTTGGATGAACTGGGTAGGCCCGTGTCCAGTTAGCTTGTTTGGTACGAAGGGTTGGTTTTACTAGACAAATATGGTCTACTAAGCTAAAATACATCGGGTTAGGCTGCGTACTGAGAGCTGTTACTATAATAAGGTGAGCTGAGGATAATGGAGTTGGTGGTGACGAAGTAATTTTCTCTACAGATGCATTTTGTTTATCAGCTGTGTTCCACTTTTGTGCTTCCCGTCGTATTACAGAAGCTCTGAAAACGGAAATCCTGGTTTGTGCCGCAAGTTTGGGATGAATTCTACACAAGCTTAAAAAAATTGTGTTCTTGGGGTCCAACAGTGTTCTTGAGGCAGGAATGCGATTCTTTCTTATGTCTTTGAACCCTTTGGACTCCGCAGCACTCCATCGGACTAGACGACTTGGACAGAGTGCCGGCGTGGACTAATTCCCTTATACCTGAGTGGATCCGCTTTTATGGGGTTAAATTACGGTCGGGGAGATTGAATTGCATGTTTGTGTCGCCGCGTCGTCGAGGAGGAGGAGCCCCGGGGAAGGAGAAGGAACCCCGGACGTCCCTCTCTTGGCCCTCAACCTCTCGTGCCGCCCCGTCCTTTGGCATCGGATCCCAAGTCGGGTTTCATTGTTTTCCATGTCGGATCAGCGGCGTTACGGTGCAGGAGTGACGCAGCAGTGATCGTCAGCCGGGCGTGCGCGAGGGAGGGAGGGAGGCAGGGAAGGCGAGAGGCAGGGATGGAAGGAGGGTGGTAGCGAGGCAGGTGTGTGTGTGTGTGTGTGTGTGTGTGTGTGTGTGTGTGTGTGTGTGTCGTCCATTGCTCTCTCGATCTCTCTCCTTGCTTTTGTTGATTTCCTCGTTCGAAGGGATTGAGTCGGGATGTGCTGTTATTCTTTTTTTTCCTTCAGATTGTGTCCCAAGGTTACATTATGTCATGTGTGTGTGTGTGTGTGTGTGTGTGTGTGTGTGTGTATTTAGGGGGATAGAGTTTACCGCGCGTGGTCAGTTCATAGTTTTTTCGTTGTTTTACCTGCAGAAGCGAACGGGAGCTGATTGGTATAGTGACCCGTCCGTTCTTACCTTCCCTTACCTCGAACGTACCCCAAAGCCACGTCCATGAACTTGATCCCTGAAAACAAACCCTGAGAGTCCTTAAACTACCCTTGAACCAGAACCGTGAATTTGCATATCGGGTCTTACACTCAAAATGGAACCTCGAATCAATCAATCAATCAATCCAAACCAAGTCGTGAGCCAGTCCTGTATATGTGAACAACAACAACCAGGACAAGAAGAACCAGAAAAGAACCAGAACAAAAAAAAAGAATAAGTAAGTTCTGAGTCACTCCTGAAGAACCCCCGAGCCACCCTTACCCTCATTAACTCCTTGAATTCATAACCAGATTTTGTAATTATTGTTGGTATTCTCGGACGCTTCGGCCTCTCGCTTTTACTATTTCTCAAGACCGAAAGGAGATGAATCGATACAGAAGCTATGTCATACTACCACCAGGGTCATAAAACTATCCTTGGAAAATGCCCACGACTCCTATGAAAGCTCTGTCAAATATGTGTTCTCTGGCGCCGAAATGTGTATAAAAATATGGCCCTATCCACTTGAAAAATAATCTTTGAACCAATCAAGTACAAGATATTTGGTCCATATGCTTGAAAATACCTTGGTACCAATTTTGAACCAACTTTAAACTCGCCTTCAACACACTTCCTCTTAAGCCAGCACTTACTTATCCTTGCTACCTTGATTAAACACTCCTAAAGCACTCTCTGATCCAGCCTTAAACGACCGGAACAGCCTTGTACCTTGAACCAGTCCTATACAAGTCTTTCTAATCCTAAACAAGTGGAGAACCAATCCTAAAAAAAGTTGAGTCAGTCTTGAAAGAGGGAAGAAGAGGAGGAGGAAGAAGAAGAAGAAGAACAAGAACAAGAAGAACAAGAAGAACCAGAACAAGAACCAGAACAATAACTAAAAAAGAATTAGTAAGTTCTGAGCCACTCCTGAAGAACCCCTGAGCCACTCTTACCCTCATTAACTCCTTGAACCAAAGAGACTCAACCACCCAACCCGAAGGAGGCCGAGGGCGAGAGCGTGCATGATGGGCTCTGAGACAACGGACCGCGGCTCACCTTCACCTGTTATTAGGCCCAGGTGTGATGCCATGACGTGCAGTGCAGTGACCAGGTGTGAGCACGGAACAGCTGGGAGGGAGGGAGCAGGTGTGTGTGTGTGTGTGTGTGTGTGTGTGTGTGTGTGGATGGTGTTTTTTCCATTGTTTTAGCTTCCTCTTTTTTTGGCTTCACTGCGCATGTTTAAGTTTTGTTTGACTTTTCTCCTTTGCATTTTATTTTTTTCTTTTGGTTCCTCTGCGACCCGTTATTTAATGTTATGTGCTTTTTTTTATAGTTGCTCGATGGCCAATGCAACGGAGATGAGCACTGAGGCCACGCACAGCTACAGCGTATACCTTTACCTTAGACATTGCGTTATTTTCTGTATTTCATTGCGTCTCATGTGCCAAGTTTTCGTATTTACTTCTTTTTTATTGTATTTTGCCAATGTCCAAAGTGTTAAACTAGAATGCCTCGTGTTTAACTATTCTCTTTTTCCTCCTCCATTTGCTCATCGTTTTCTTCGGCTACTTTGTATTTAAATCCAATGTTTTTGTTACAACCATTTTCGTTCCTCTGTTTTCTCTCGTTGACTAGTCCGTGTGTTGCCTCTGTCTGCCTTCTCACCCGCCTGCTTGCCTACCCGCCCGCCCGCCCGCCCGCCTACCTGTCTGCCTGCCTGCGTGCTTGCTTAATTGCCGTGCTGTGTCCGGGTGTGGCTGCGGCGGAGTGACTTTCCTGTCTTTGGCTCCCGTTGCACGTCTATCGAGGAGTGGGGAAAGGCGTGCCGGGGCGCTGTGCTGCAACTGTATTTCGTTTTCCTCTGCGTGTGTTGGGTGCGATTAACGATGTGTTCCGCTGGGCTGGGCTGAAATGGGTTGGGTGAGGCTGGGTTGGCGTTGGGTTGATTTGGATTACTGTTTGTTTGGGTTTGGTTTGGTTGGGTTGGGTTGGAATGAGTTGAGGATCGAGTTTGTGACGTTGTGTTTGTGTTTATGCTTGTGCTGCACCGTGTTGGGATAGTTTGTGATGTTTTTTTTTGTGTGTTGCGTTTAAGCTTGTTTGCGTTGCGTTGTGATGGCTTGGTTTACACACACACACACACACACACACAGAAGGAGGCAGAGGTAAGCAGCCAGACAGGTAGACGAGTAGGATGGAGGAGGAGTTGGAGGTGGAAGCGGAGGCAGGTGAGCAGGCAGGCAGGTTGAGAGCAGGCAATCTCTTAAAAACATAAATAAAAGTAAAGATAACCACAAACCAGACACCAAAGGAGTTTACCCTTAATGAGCTTCAATTAATTACTGAGTTTAATCTCCTTCATTTACACGGGCACAGCTAAGTGTTATTGCCTGCTGTGTGTGTGGCGCGGGGGTATTTTTTTATAGTTCTTCCTCTTCTTGTGTATCTTTTTGTTCTTCTTTGTGTCTCAGTGGATGCAATTCGGTGGCTCAGCATAATATTTGCTTATTGCTTACTTGTTTATTTTATTTTCATTTGTTTTTTGTTTATTTTGTTTTCATGGTTGAGTTTGGTTTCTGGCAACGCATTTTATTTTCCGAGGATGCTGCTGGTTTGGCATGATTTTCTTATAACATTTTTATTTTTATTTGAGGGTATTGACTTAAGTGTACACCAATGCACTGTAAAGGAAGACAGATTTATGTTTATTAATGTTTAACTGTATCTGCCATCGTTACCCAAACACACTATCGATTTTTTGAAGCCTCCGTATATGTACATGCATTTAGACTTATTTATATGTTTTTTCAATTTACTTTATACTTTCATTTACTTCACCTTACGAAAATAAATTTGTACTTACATCTACCTGTTTTCTTCGAGTGTTTTATTGTGTCTGTTTGTGTCCGTTGTAAATACCGT
This sequence comes from Eriocheir sinensis, assembly GCF_024679095.1. NCBI lineage: Eukaryota > Metazoa > Arthropoda > Malacostraca > Decapoda > Varunidae > Eriocheir > Eriocheir sinensis. Next base: position 2,787,882 of record NC_066523.1, read on the forward strand.
TTCGTTCATACATATCTTACACGCTGTTTACTGTTAAATGGATGACCGTCAAGGCACCGACCCCTCCACTTTTGCCGCCGCCGCCCGCGCACCTGGCCCCCGCGCGGCACCTCTCTGGGGCGCGCCCTCCGAGGCTCACCTGTTGACAAATGGATTCTAATTTCGGGGTTGTCTGGCGCGCGGCGGCTCGTGGGGTATCCTCTGTCCGTCCGACCATTCGTCTTCCCCCTATCTAGATACCCTCCATTTGACTCGCGCCAGACTACCCTCACTCGAAGGCTTTCCCCCGCGGCCTCCTCAACCTCATCCGCCTCTCTCCCTCACTTTAAGACTCTACCCCGCGGCCTCCTTAACCTCCTCTGCTTCTCTCCCTCACTCTAAGACTCCTCCGTGCCCCCCTAAACCTCCCCCTCCTCTCCCCCCCATTTTGCCACTCCCCTTCGGCCTCCTCAACCTCACCCGCCTCTCTCCCTCACTTTAAGACTCTACCCCGCGGCCTCCTTAACCTCCTCTGCTTCTCTCCCTTACTCTAAGACTCCTCCGTGCCCCCTAAAACCTCTTCCTCCTCTCTCCCTCATTTTATTACTCCCCTTCGGCCTCCTCAACCTCACCCGCCTCTCTCCCTCACATTAAGACTCTACCCCGCGGCCTCCTTAACTTCTGCTTCTCCCCCGCACTCTAAGACTCCTCATTGCCTTCCAAAACCTCCCCCTCCTCTCCCTCTCATTCTACCACTCCCCTTCGGCCTCCTCAACCTTACCCGCCTCTCTCTCTCACACTAAAGCTCACCCCCGCAGTCTCTTAAACCTCCTGCTCCTCTCTCCCGGACATCTTTTTATTCTCCGGTTAGTCAGTGGCACCACCAGCCTATACTACAACCACTAGCTGAGTTAATACTATACTAACTTCACTGCTTTCCTCTTATCTAGCCACGCAAATCTGCTTTCCTCATCCCCCAGTCTCATTAGTTTTCTCCTCATTCTTTTAATACGTCAATATCCACCAATATCCACATTCTCCGCCACGACCACTACCAGCGCTTCTTCTCTATGTTAAGTTTACCCACCCGTCAACTATGTACAATCTCTTCCCATTTAACTCTTTGCATTCTCTCTCCGTCTGTCTGCTTCCTACTCATATATGCTTTCCTTTTCCTCCGATACATAAACATCCGTAGCCACCACCACCACCACCACCGCCTTCCTTTCTCAAGCTACCATCCATCTAACTCCTTTTATAATGTCTTAGTTGGCTTTCGTATTATTTTTTCCATTTTCCTCTGATTCACAAACATCCGTAGCCACCACCAACACCAACACCACCAACACCACCTTCCTTTCTCAAGCTACCATCCATCTAACTCCTTTTATAATGTCTTAGTTTGCTTTCGTGTTATTTTTTCCCATTTCCTCTTGTCCACTATTACCCGTCGGTACACCAAGACCCCAATCAGTTCCTCTTCTTGTATATTTTTCTTTCCCTCTGAAACATAGACATCTGTAGCCGCTCCCAAGTCCAACCAAGGTAAAGAGAACCAACTACCTTTCATTTACGTCCCTTTATAATTTCTTAGTGGGCTTTCATCTTATTTATTCCCCATTCATTTTAAAAACCATTATCTGAAGCTACCCTGAGACCCCCAACCAGTTCCTCATCTTCTGGCAGGCTATCCACCCACTTAGCTCTCTTTAGAATGTCCTGTCCATATTCTTCAACGTATCAGACTTCCATTACAACTATTTCCTATTTCCCAAGACTACAGCGAAGATTTACCGGGTTTTCAAGGATAGTATTCATGTTCAAAGGTTAAGCAAACACTATATGTATTACAAAATAGCCCGTGGTAATCTCAACAACTTCTAGGGGAGGATTTTCAAGTAGGCGAACTGAGATGCCGATAGTTTTAAGAATACGAGTTAGAATCTGTGTCTGGTCTCCTCTCATATCGTTTTTTCGTTTCAGTAGAAGAAGAAGCAAGATAAGCAGAGTCGAGAGGCTTTTCATATAGGCGAACTGAGATGTCGATATGTCAAAGAATATAGGCTAGAATTTGTCTGCTTTCCTCCCAGACTTTTCCCCTCTCGTTTCAGTAGGAGGCAGAGGAAGCAGGTGAAGCAGGAGTCGAGAGGCTTTTAAAATAGGCAAACTGAGATATATTTAGAAGCAGGAGAAGAAGGAGCAGAGAGGCTTTTCAAATAGGGGTCGAATCTGTGCTTGCTTTCCTCTCTAATAGCTTTCTCCTTTCGTTTCAGCAGCAGGCAGAGGCAGAACAAGCAGGAGGAGAGGCAGCAGCAGGACTAGTCAGCGGCGCCACAAATGGACTCGGCGCTCAGTTCCCGGCAGGTGAGTGATTCGCCCATTTACCGAAGGCAGGTGAGGCGCGTGACGTCACTCCGGCTGCGTCACTCCTCCGCCAATCAGAGTGCAGCGAGCGTGACGAAATTCGGGAAAGCGCGTATTCCGTGTTTGCGAGACGAGGTCGGTTAAATACAGCAGTCAATATTATTTACTTATTTCTTTTTTTCTGGTCTGGCATATGAAAGGCGTGGCTTGTTCACTGTAACGGAGGCCTCTGTGTGTGTTCGTTAACGAGGTCGAGCGTGTTCGGTTTGCAAAGTCAGTGTTCGGTGTAGCGGAGTTGCATGTTCGGCCTTTTTTTTAAATTGATCTACTTTGTTATACCTGGGAAATGCTCGCTATAAGAATTTGAGGTTTTAGATATCGAAGTCGTGTTCTCCGGATAAGCAAGTAAAGTTCGATATAACGGAGGTGTGTATGGGGTTTAGCCAAGGTTTGTTCGATTTAAGGAGGTGTGTATGGGGTATATCTAAAGTTTATTCGGTCTATGGAGATTTATATTCTGTAGAGCACGCCTTGTTCGCTATGCTGAGACTCGAATTCGATAAAACCAGCTTATGTTCCCTCTACCGTAAACTCCTATTCGGTATAATGATGCTGCCTTCTGTATAGGGAGAGTTGCTGTGTTTCCAGTAACTACAACATATTCGGTTTAACGTATTTAGAGTAACCAACACTTGTTCGGTATAAGGTAATGTGCACTGTTTTTCTTAGTAACCAAGGAGAGTTTGCTATTATGTAACGATGTATTTAGCTAACCAAGCCTTGTTCACTCTACCATAACGTGTATTCTTTGAACTAACCAAGTCAAGCTCACTAAAACGTAACCACTAACCACTAACCAAGTCGACTTCGCCTTAACGTATCATACTTTCGTCACTAACCAAGTCAAGTTCGCTAAAACGTAACAGTCTTTCTTCACTAACCAACCCGAGTTCGCTATAGCCGTGCCTCGTTCCGTATAGGGGGAGACGTGTGTTCGGGGTATTGAAAACGCCTTGGTCGGTCGGTCGGTCGGTCTTTCTGGCTTCCTGTTTCCTTTGATGGAGGCTCCGTGACTCGCCCAAAAAGGTGACCGAACGAGTGGCCGACGTGAGCGAGGGAGCTTTTTGCGCGTCCAGACTTTTTGGTTCATTAAATCTGCATGTTTGTTAAAACGAAGCGAGTGAAATGGAGCCCCTAGCCCGTGGTGGAACGAGAGGGAGGGAGAGGGAAGGGAAGGAGGGAAAAAGGGGTTGGAAGAGGAGGGTGGAAGGTTAGTATAGCTGGATGGAACGAAAAGAATGGAGAGGGAAGGGGATAGGGGGTGGATGAGCTGTGGAAAGGTATAGATGGATGACTGTATGAGTGGAGAAATGGATGAACTAACTGATATAGGAGGAAGGGGAAAAGGGAATAAGTGGAAGGGTGGTATAGATGGATGACTGTGTGAGAAGAGAAATGGATGACCACCTAAATGAAAGAGGAGGAAGTGGAAGAGCTGGAGGGTGGATGAAAGGGTAGTTTAAGTGGATGACTGTGTGTGAGGAGAAATGGATGACAAGCTAACTGAAAGAGGAGGAAGTGGAAGTGCGGGAGGGTGGATGAAAGGGTAGTTTAGGTGGATGACTGTGTAAGAGGAGAAATGGATGACCACCTAAATGAAAGAGGAGGAAGTGGAAGTGCGGGAGGGTGGATGAAAGGGTAGTCTAAGTGGATGACTGTGTGAGAGGAGAAATGGATGACCACCTATATGAAAGAAGAGAGAGCGGAAAAGTGGATTGGAGGGTGTGTGGATGGCTATAGATGGATGAG